>NC_135232.1:310840883-311140883 GCF_051348905.1 Ranitomeya variabilis
CCTCCAGTCTTATTTTAAATAAAAGGGGGAGTTACCAGTGTGAGACATGTAACTAACACAGAACAGGAGAACTGAGCTTTTTCTCCTTACAAACACATTTGCTGCAGCTCTACTATATCACAACAATATTGCAACCCTGTCTGCCTGTGACCTGGAAGCTGAGAGAAACCTGCAGATGTCTGATAGGCTGGAGTCACACTACAGCGAGATACGGCCGAGTCTCGCAGGTTAAAACTAAGCTCTGGCACCGGCACTGTGGAGTGGAGCGTGCAGCTCCCATGTATTGCTGTTCGGCTGCACGCTCCGCTCTGGAGTGTCGGTGCCAGAGCTTAGTTTTAACCTGCGAGACTCGGCCGTATCTCGCTGTGTGTGATCCCGGCCATATAATCACACACTCAGTGCACAGCATTGTGTATTATGGTTAGTTTAGTGACCAAATGTATAATTGGAGAAAGGTTGATCTTGATGGACCTAGGTCTTCTTTTCACAGTATGTAGCCGCTGCAGTGAGATCAGGAGAGCACAGAGTGGCCATTACACATCACACTGATAACTCCCGCTGTCATTTACAATAATCTTGGAGGCAGATTCTCATGCAGATCAGTGTCCTAGAGTGGCTCACTTACATACAAGGAAAACATGAATATCTCTGGAATAAGACATCGGATCAAGGTGTCATTTTATTCAGCTTCCTATGGCCTACATGCCCATATAGATGGCTTAGAGGGGTGCTCTTACTGATGGATTTCCTTTTAAAAAAATCTGTTTAGTATGTGCTGACCAGAGCCCAGTTTGGTAGGAGTCTGGCCTTACTTAAGGTTGACATGATAGCATATATTATGCAAAGCACTTGAAAGCTAGAATGTCTTTGGAGCAATAAGGGATATGGGATCTATATGATAAGGGGTATCCTATTTTAATCTCAAGTGTATTAAATAAGTGTACTTAAAAGTATTGTAAAAGAGTTGTTCCTGGGAATTTTACGGTACGATACATCTGTTGTGTAACATTACTAATCATCTGGATTTCCAGCCATAATAGACCAGTAACAACCATAACTACTTACTGATGATCTGCTGACAGAGGTCATAGCTACTGATCCCCACCAGGACCCCTTCTACACTTGCAATGAAGTGGGTTGTCAGGTCATCGCTGGAACATCAGTGATGTCTGTCAGTCATAATTTCTTATCCGTTTTGCAGACCCAAACTATATTGATCCAGAGCACTGTGCTTCAGAAGTGCGTTCACCCACCACAGATGCAGCAGACCAATGCTGAGTAAGGTTCGGGGTGGTGAATGGTAAAAACGGTTTTGGACAAAATGTCTTTATATAATATTGCAATATTTAAACATGTATTATTCGGCTTGAAAGCAATCACTATATCCACATGTAGTGGGTTCAATGCATTTTATGGTGACAACCCCCTTATGTCAACTGGATCATGTGACTCTGGTGGCCAAGACAGACATGTACGTTCTTCAACAGTTTACCTGCTGACAAGATGTTCTTCTTACCAACATCCAGTTCCTGCAGTGTGGTCTCCATTGGGAATACATGTTCACTTACTGTGGAGCGCACGGACTATATTTTGCTCCTCTGTATATAACAATGGCCCCTGTTGGCTAGCTTGAAACTGATGGAAAATCCTAACCAAAAAGTGTTCCTTCTGATAAACGAAGCCATTCATGTGTTGATCGATTGCTTGCAGAACGCTTTTAAAGAGTTGATGACTTTACTTTGTGTAATATACAGGATTGCAATTTTGGTGCTTTTTATCCCTTCCTTGCTAAATAATCTAATGTAGTATTCACTGTGCACTTGGCCAGCTTTGACCAAACAGGAATGAACTTGACGGAAGGTATCAGATCCTAAATCGGGCACCTCTGAGCCTCTGCAGGTGTAGCTTAGGTGTGATTATCCGCTGGGTCCCCACCCTGATTCCTTTCTGATGAAATTGAATTCCAGGTGTGAGATTTAATATTGTCAAAACAATATTGTGTGGAATGAGTAGTGAATGTTCAGCGACTGCTGATGTCCTGGAGAGCCGGACTTGGAGTAAGCGAGAGATTAGTGGCATGTTATGAGGAGTCTGTGTGAGCGCACTGTGGTGTGTACCAAGAATGGCTGCTGACAAGTATGTTATATAGAGGTATGGTGTCTACTGTAATACTGATTCTTGCTGCTGATTAAATATTTTGGGACATTTTGTTGTAGTCGTTATTTGTGTCTCAACTTCTGATAAATCACATACAAATTCTATGCTAAATCTGAACAGTCCAGGTCCATGAATACGCTTCTCCGGCTACAAATGATCAGATATGGACCCCTTTCAGACCCGTCTTAAGAAGAATCTGTAACCAGGTTTTATTCTAACCCATCTGAGAGCAGCATGATGTGGTGGCAGAGATCCTGAATCCAGCAATGTGTCATTTTATTGGGTGCTGCAGTTTTGATTAAAACTATTTTATCTGCTACAGAACAAGCAGATCCCTGAATGCTGAGCTTTGTATAGCCCCGCCCGCACCACTGATTGTCAGCTTTCTGCCTATGCACAGTATACATAGAAAGGTGTCAATCAGTGGTATGGGTGGGGTTGCACAACCTGCAGCGGGCCAGGTAATCCTCTAGTATTAATCTCATGCTGATAGAACAAGTTTTTTTCCGCAGCATGTGCACTGCGGATTTTGTTATCCATAGGTTTACATTGTACTGTAAACTCATGGAAAACTGCTGCGGATCCGCAGCAAAATCCGCAACGTATGCACATAGCCTCAGAGTCTGTTTGTGGGTTTTTTTTTTTCTAAAAGTGCCCACTTTTCTGTGGCTGTTGGGACAGACAGACATGTTCAGAAAAAAAAAAATCACGTGGAATTCATGTGAACTCCATTCCTGCCATTGCAATCTATGGTTCTATAGGGAATTCGGGCAGAACCCGCCGGGCGTAGTAAAGAAAGACAGTGTGAACAGGACCTAATGTAAAGCACAGGCATTAGACATAAACTGCTGATCCCTATTATGGTGACACTACAATTATAGAACTATAGAAAATGAGGAGGGTAAAGGAGTATATTGGGTATCAAAATTTATTAGATATACAATGTATAAATACAATTGTTAATTACATAAGTACAAAATATAAATTGAAAACTACATATAAAATGCATATAGGATGAGGACAGAACATCCCACTGGTGAACGGGGCCCAAATGGTCAAACAGTCTGCACTAGACCGCAGACTAATAGTAGTTGTAACCGCAGAATGCCATATGGCTAAATAAATGCAATACAGTGACCGCAATCACTACTGATGGGCACCGCCAGACATGCTTACCGCAAAATAGGGTGGGCTCACCAGGACACCAGACTGGGACCGGGAAGAAGAAAGACCCCCCGACGCGCGTTTCGCTTACGCGGTAAACTGCTTTCTCAAGGGGATAGACTGGAGAGGCCGAGAAGGACCTTAAAAAGGGGCCGGACCCTGAACATGTGACGTCTCACATGTCCAGAAGCGGCCAATGACAAGCGGCGATACCGGCGCATGCGCAGATCGAATCACAGGTCATGAAACCAGCAGCGGCGTCCAGCGTCACCACGTGTGCACGGGGGAGGGTAAACCCCGGTCACACCTGGGAGGCATAAATGACGCCGCCCTGGAACAGGAGCCGGTGAGTCAAATCAGCGCACGCGCACTGCCACCAATGTAAAAGCAAATCCTAATACCAAATAAACAAACCATCAATCAAAACATATGGAAAACAGGGTGGGAATAGGCCATACATAGGAGGCAGAGATATATAGATAAATATACAACAAATTTACCCATAAGACCATAATAGTTAAGGCCAATCGATAATATCACATGTAAGGCATTAAATATAGTCTGTTCAACATTCTCCAGGTGTAGTCTTGGAATATGTCTCATCCTATTCTCCAGAGGTTTAAAAGGCCAAATCCACCGCATACAAGGAGTAAATTGGAAGCAAAAGAAGCTTAATCATAAGATGGAATCTCTTAATCAAATAGATGAATCTCGGCACACCAGAAAGAATGAGATAAACTATAAGAAACATAACAAATTAAATAACACCATAAAAAAGTAAAAACAAAAATAATAACAAGTCCCAGCTAAAGGGACGGCCTGTACCAATAGAAAGGAGATCGGGGCATAATAAGAAATCAAAGGGAGGAGAAGGGATACAGAAAACCATATTAAAGAATATATGATATAGGACTGATCTGCGCACAATTAGAGCATTATAAAAATGAAGCAAAGCTAAGCGATTCATTTAGACCTTTAGGGGCGACTGTATTCAGCCTAACAATCCAGCCCGCTTCACGTTGTGCCAGTGCCTTCTTGTAATCACCCCCGCGCGCGCCCAAATGGACGCAGTCGATGCCTCTAACCCGAAGCAACCCTGCGTCACAATCATGAAATAGTTTGAAGTAGCGCGGAATTGTCTTCAGGAGAGAGGCATCGATCACAGTCCTGGCAGCCTGGATGTCCCGCACATGTTCTCTAGTGCGTGTGCGGAGCTCCCTTGACGTGAGACCCACATAAATTAGAGGGCAACTACACGTAGCGTAGTACACCACATTTTTCGTACTACACGATATGTGGTGTCTGATGGAATATGTCCTATTACCGTCGGAAGATCTAAAAGAAGTGGTCCGGACGATATTGGCGCAAGCCAAACAATGGCCGCACTGAAAACAGCCAAGAACTGGGCTGTTTTTTCGGTAACATGTTTTCTGGTTGTGTTATAATTATAGAACTATATATGCAGCACATATACACAGATATACACTATACATGTACACACATTATATATACTTTATAAATATAGAAATATACACTATATACTGTATATACAGTATAGGGACATTGTGTACAAGCACATATAAAGTATATACACATAGAAACATTCAGTTTATATACAGTATGCTCACATACATATACACTTTATACATATATTTACACAATATACTGCACACATGCATTATACAAATATAACATACACACACATACTATACTGTATGTACGTGTGTGTGTATATGTGTGTGTGTGTGTATATATATATATATATATATATATATATATATATATATATATTAGTACAGACCAAAAGTTTGGATGCACCTCATTTAAAGATTTTTCTATATTTTCATGACTGAAAATTGTACATTCACACTGAAGGCATCAAAACTATGAATTACCACATGTGGAATTATATACTTAATTTCAGTTGTTTCACACTTTTTTGTTATGTCTTATATTCTAGGTTCTTCAAAGTAGCCACCTTTTGTGTCATGAATCCCAATGGCTAGGGATAGCAAGGGACAAGCAAAGTAATACAAAATATCGGACGAGCTCTAGGGTGATGGAACCTGGGCTGACCGCTGCCCTACGCCTGACAAACGCAACTAGAGATAGCCAGGGAGCGTGCCTACGTTGGTTCTAGACGCCACGCACCAGCCTAAGAGCTAACTAGTACTGCAGAGAAAATAAAGACCTCTCTTGCCTCCAGAGGAATGAACCCCAAAAGGTATAGTTGCCCCCCACATGTATTGACGGTGAAATGAGAGGAAGGCACACACATAGAGATGATATATATAGGTTCAGCAAATTGAGGCCCGCTGTAAACTAGAAAGCAGAACGATACAAAAGGGGTCTGAGCGGTCAGCAAAAAACCCTAATCAAAAAAAACCATCCTGAGATTACAAGAACCCATGTGCCAACTCATGGCACATGGGGAGAACCTCAGTCCACTAGAGCTACCAGCTAGCATAGAGACATAATAAGCAAGCTGGACAAAAAAAAAACAACAACTGAAAATCAGCACTTAGCTTATCCTGAAAGATCTGGGAGCAGGTAGGCAGGAACCAAACAGAGCACATCTGAATACATTGATAGCCGGCAAGGGAATGACAGAAAGGCCAGGTAAAATAGGAAACACCCAGCCTCTGATGGACAGGTGGAAACCAAAGGCCGCAACCCACCAAAGTCACCCAGTACCAGCAGTAACCACCAGAGGGAGCCCACAAACAGAATCCACAACAGTACCCCCCCCTTGAGGAGGGGTCACCAAACCCTCACGAGAACCCCCAGGGCGATCAGGGTGAGCTCTATGGAAGGCGTGGACCAAATCAGTCGCATGAACATCGGAGGCGACCACCCAGGAATTATCCTCCTGACCATAACCCTTCCACTTAACCAAATACTGGAGTTTGCGTCTGGAAACACGAGAATCCAAGATCTTCTCAACAATATACTCCAATTCTCCCTCCACCAGCACCGGAGCAGGAGGCTCAACCGAAGGAACAATGGGCACCTCATACCTCCGCAACAACGACCGATGGAACACATTATGAATAGCAAACGATGCTGGGAGATCCAAACGAAAAGATACAGGGTTAAGAATCTCCGAGATCCTATAAGGACCGATGAACCGAGGCTTGAACTTAGGAGAAGAGACCTTCATAGGGACAAAACGAGAAGACAACCACACCAAATCCCCAACAAGAAGTCGGGGACCCACGCGGCGACGGCGATTAGTAAACTGCTGAGTCTTCTCCTGAGATAACTTCAAATTGTCCACCACCTGGTTCCAAATCTGATGCAGCCTGTCCACCACCACGTCCACTCCAGGACAATCCGAAGACTCCACCTGACCAGAGGAAAAACGAGGATGAAACCCCGAATTACAAAAAAAAGGAGAGACCAACGTGGCAGAACTAGCCCGATTATTAAGAGCAAATTCGGCCAGTGGCAAAAAAGCAACCCAGTCATCTTGATCAGCAGAAACAAAACACCTCAAATAAGTTTCCAAGGTCTGATTAGTTCGCTCCGTCTGGCCATTCGTCTGAGGATGGAATGCAGACGAGAAAGACAAATCAATGCCCATCTTGGCACAAAACGTCCGCCAAAATCTAGACACAAACTGGGATCCCCTGTCAGAAACGATATTCTCCGGAATCCCATGCAAACGAACCACGTTCTGAAAAAATAAAGGGACCAACTCAGAGGAGGAAGGCAACTTAGGCAAGGGCACCAAATGAACCATCTTAGAAAAGCGGTCACACACAACCCAGATAACGGACATTTTCTGTGAAACCGGGAGATCAGAAATAAAATCCATGGAAATGTGCGTCCAAGGCCTCTTCGGGATGGGCAAGGATAACAACAACCCACTGGCCCGAGAACAGCAAGGCTTAGCTCGAGCACACACTTCACAAGACTGCACAAAGGTACGCACATCCCTAGACAAGGAAGGCCACCAAAAAGACCTGGCCACCAAGTCTCTAGTACCAAATATTCCAGGATGACCAGCCAACACAGAAGAATGGACCTCGGAGATGACTCTACTGGTCCAATCATCCGGAACAAACAGTCTTTCTGGTGGACAACGATCCGGTTTATCCACCTGAAACTCCTGCAATGCACGTCGCAAGTCTGGGGATACGGCGGACAATATTACCCCATCCCTAAGGATACCAGTAGGCCCAGAGTCTCCAGGAGAGTCAGGCACAAAACTCCTGGAAAGAGCATCTGCCTTCACATTCTTTGAACCTGGCAGGTATGAAACCACGAAATTGAAACGAGAAAAAAACAACGACCAACGAGCCTGTCTAGGATTCAAACGCCTGGCAGACTCAAGGTAAATGAGATTCTTGTGATCAGTCAAGACCACCACACGATGTTTAGCACCCTCAAGCCAATGACGCCACTCCTCAAATGCCCACTTCATGGCCAAAAGCTCCCGATTACCCACATCATAATTGCGCTCGGCGGGCGAGAATTTTCTAGAGAAGAATGCACATGGCTTCATCACCGAGCCATTAGAACTTCTCTGTGACAAAACCGCCCCCGCTCCAATCTCGGAAGCATCAACCTCAACCTGAAAAGGAAGTGAAACATCTGGTTGACACAACACAGGAGCAGAAGAAAACCGGCGCTTAAGTTCCTGAAAGGCCTCCACGGCCGCAGGAGACCAATCAGCAACATCAGCACCCTTTTTAGTCAAATCAGTCAAAGGTTTAACAATACTGGAAAAATTAGCAATGAACCGACGATAAAAATTAGCAAACCCCAAGAACTTCTGAAGGCTCTTAACAGATGTAGGTTGTGTCCAGTCACAAATCGCCTGAACCTTGACGGGATCCATCTCAATAGTAGAAGGAGAAAAAATGTACCCCAAAAAAGAAATCTTCTGGACTCCGAAGAGACACTTTGAGCCCTTCACAAACAGAGAATTGGCCCGCAGAACCTGAAACACCTTCCTGACCTGTAGAACATGAGACTCCCAGTCATCAGAAAACACCAAAATATCATCCAAATACACAATCATAAACTTATCCAGATATTCACGGAAAATATTGTGCATAAAGGACTGAAAGACTGACGGAGCATTGGAGAGTCCAAAAGGCATTACCAAATACTCAAAATGGCCCTCAGGCGTATTAAATGCGGTTTTCCACTCATCACCCTGTTTTATCCGCACCAGATTATACGCACCGCGAAGATCTATCTTAGTGAACCACCTAGCCCCCTTAATGCGAGCAAACAAATCAGTCAATAATGGCAATGGATACTGATACTTGACTGTAATCTTATTCAGAAGGCGATAATCTATACAAGGCCTCAGGGAACCATCTTTTTTTGCCACGAAAAAAAAACCTGCTCCCAGAGGGGACGAAGATGGACGAATATGTCCCTTTTCCAAGGACTCCTTAATATAATTCCGCATAGCAGTATGCTCTGGCAGTGACAGATTAAATAAACGACCCTTAGGGAACTTACTGCCAGGAATCAATTCTATAGCACAGTCACAATCTCTATGCGGAGGGAGCGAATTGAGCTTAGGCTCCTCAAAAACATCCCTATAGTCAGACAAAAACGCAGGGATCTCAGAAGGAGTAGATGAAGCGATTGAAATCGGAGGTGCATAATCATGAACCCCCTGACATCCCCAGCTTAACACAGACATTGTTTTCCAGTCCAGGAAAGGATTATGAGTTTGTAACCATGGCAGACCAAGCACTAGTACATCATGTAAATTATACAGTACAAGGAAGCGAATCACCTCCTGATGAACGGGAGTCATGCGCATGGTCACTTGTGTCCAATACTGCGGTTTATTCATAGCCAATGGTGTAGAGTCAATTCCCTTCAGAGGAATAGGAACTTCCAGAGGTTCCAGACTAAAACCGCAGCGTTTAGCAAATGACCAATCCATAAGACTCAGGGCAGCGCCCGAATCCACATAGGCATCGACGGAAATGGAAGACAGTGAAAAAATCAGAGTCACAGACAAAATGAACTTAGGCTGCAGAGTACCAATGGCAAAAGATTTATCAACCCTTTTTGTGCGTTTAGAGCATGCTGATATAACATGAGCTGAATCACCACAATAAAAACACAATCCATTTTTCCGCCTATAATTTTGCCGTTCACTTCTGGACTGAATTCTATCACATTGCATAGTCTCAGGTGCCTGTTCAAAAGACACCGCCAACTGGTGCACGGGTTTGCGCTCCCGTAAACGCCGATCAATCTGAATGGCCATAGCCATCGACTCATTCAGACCTGTAGGCGTAGGGAACCCCACCATAATATCTTTAATGGCCTCGGAAAGACCATTTCTGAAGTTTGCAGCCAGGGCGCACTCATTCCACTGAGTAAGCACCGACCATTTCCGAAATTTTTGACAATATATTTCCGCTTCATCATACCCCTGAGAGAGGGCTAATAAAGCCTTTTCAGCCTGAATCTCCAGGTTGGGTTCCTCATAGAGCAATCCTAATGCCAGAAAAAACGCATCCACATTGAGCAATGCAGGATCCCCTGGTGCCAATGCAAATGCCCAATTCTGAGGGTCGCCTCGCAGGAAAGATATTACAATCTTGACCTGTTGAGCAGGGTCTCCAGAGGAGCGAGATTTTAAAGAAAGAAACAATTTACAATTGTTCCTGAAATTCAGGAAGGTAGATCTATCTCCAGAAAAGAACTCTGGAATAGGAATTCTAGGTTCAGACATGGGAGTGTGAACAACAAAATCCTGTATGTTTTGAACTTTTGCCGCGAGATTACTCAGGCTGGAAGCCAAACTCTGGACATCCATGTTAAACAGCTAATATCAGAGCCATTCAAGGGTTAATAGGAGGTAAGAAGCAGCTAGACAGCAATTAAGGGCTAGGCAGCAAAACTCTGAAGGAAAAAAAAAAAAAAAAATTTCCCTTAAACACTTATTTTTCTCCTGCTTCAGCCCAAACAATTAACACTTTGTGGGCCGGCTATACTGTCATGAATCCCAATGGCTAGGGATAGCAAGGGACAAGCAAAGTAATACAAAATATCGGACGAGCTCTAGGGTGATGGAACCTGGGCTGACCGCTGCCCTACGCCTGACAAACGCAACTAGAGATAGCCAGGGAGCGTGCCTACGTTGGTTCTAGACGCCACGCACCAGCCTAAGAGCTAACTAGTACTGCAGAGAAAATAAAGACCTCTCTTGCCTCCAGAGGAATGAACCCCAAAAGGTATAGTTGCCCCCCACATGTATTGACGGTGAAATGAGAGGAAGGCACACACATAGAGATGATATATATAGGTTCAGCAAATTGAGGCCCGCTGTAAACTAGAAAGCAGAACGATACAAAAGGGGTCTGAGCGGTCATCAAAAAACCCTAATAAAAAAAAAACATCCTGAGATTACAAGAACCCATGTGCCAACTCATGGCACATGGGGAGAACCTCAGTCCACTAGAGCTACCAGCTAGCATAGAGACATAATAAGCAAGCTGGACAAAAAAAAACAACAACTGAAAATCAGCACTTAGCTTATCCTGAAAGATCTGGGAGCAGGTAGGCAGGAACCAAACAGAGCACATCTGAATACATTGATAGCCGGCAAGGGAATGACAGAAAGGCCAGGTAAAATAGGAAACACCCAGCCTCTGATGGACAGGTGGAAACCAAAGGCCGCAACCCACCAAAGTCACCCAGTAGCAGCAGTAACCACCAGAGGGAGCCCACAAACAGAATCCACAACACTTTTGCTTTGATGACTGCTTTGCACACTCTTGGCATTCTCTTGATGAGCTTCAAGAGGTAGTCACTGGGAATGGTCTTCCAACAATCTTGAAGGAGTTCCCAGAGATGCTTAGCACTTGTTGGCCCTTTTGCCTTCACTCTGCGGTCCAGCTCACCCCAAATCATCTTGATTGGGTTCAGGTCTGGTGACTGTGGAGGCCAGGTCATCTGGCGTAGCACCCCATCACTCTTCTTAATGGTCAAGTAGCCCTTACACAGCCTGGAGGTGTGTTTGGGGTCATTGTCCTGTTGAAAAATAAATGATGGTCCAACTAAACACAAACCAGATGGAATAGCATGCCGCTGCAAGATTCTGTGGTAGCCATGCTGGCTCAGTATGCCTTAAATTTTGAATAAATCCCCAACAGTGTCACCAGCAAAGCACCATCACACCTCCTCCTCCATGCTTCACGGTGGGAATCAGGCATGTAGAGTCCATCCGTTTACCTTTTCTGCGTCGCACAAAGACACGGTGGTTGGAACCAAAGATCTCAAATTTGGACTCATCAGACCAAAGCACAGATTTCCACTGGTCTAATGTCCATTCCTTGTGTTCTTTAGCCCAAATAAGTCTCTTCTGCTTGTTGCCTGTTCTTAGCAGTGGTTTCCTAGCAGCTATTTTACCATGAAGGCCTGCTGCACAAAGTCTCCTCTTAACAGTTGTTGTAGAGATGTGTCTGCTGCTAGAACTCTGTGTGGCATTGACCAGGTTTCTAACCTGAGCTGCTGTTAACCTGCGATTTCTGAGGCTGGTGACTCAGATAAATTTATCCTCAGAAGCAGAGGTGACTATTGGTCTTCCTTTCCTGGGGCGGTCCTCATGTGAGCCAGTTTCTTTGTAGCGCTTGATGGTTTTTGCCACTGCACTTGGGGCCACTTTCAAAGTTTTCCCAATTTTACGGACTAACTGACCTTTATTTCTTAAAGTAATGATGGCCACTTGTTTTTCTTTACTTAGCTGCTTTTTTCTTGCAATAATACAAATTCTAACAGTCTATTCAGTAGGACTATCAGCTGTGTATCCACCAGATTTCTGCACAACACAACTGATGGTCCCAACCCCATTTATAAGGCAAGAAATCCCACTTATTAAACCTGATAGGACACCCCTGAAGTGAAAACCATTCCTGGTGACTACCTCTTGAAGCTCATCAAGAGAATGCCAATAGTGTGCAAAGCAGTCATCAAATCAAAAGGTGGCTACTTTGAAGAACCTAGAATATAAGACATAATTTCAGTTGTTTCACACTTTTTTGTTAAGTATATAATTCCACATGTGTTAATTCATAGTTTTGAAGCCTTCAGTGTGAATGTACAATTTTCAGTCATGAAAACACAGAAAAATCTTTAAATGAGAAGGTGTGTCCAAACTTTTGCTCTGTACTGTGTGTATATATGTGTGTGTGTATGTGTATGTATGTATATATATATATATATATATATATATATATATATACAGTGGGGCAAAAAAGTATTTAGTCAGTCAGCAATAGTGCAAGTTCCACCACTTAAAAAGATGAGAGGCATCTGTAATTTAGATCATAGGTAGACCTCAACTATGGGAGACAAACTGAGAAAAAAAATTGCAGAAAATCACATTGTCTGTTTTTTTATCATTTTATTTGCATATTCTGGTGGAAAATAAGTATTTGGTCAGAAACAAACAATCAAGATTTCTGGCTCTCACAGACCTGTAACTTCTTCTTTAAGAGTCTCCTCTTTCCTCCACTCATTACCTGTAGTAATGGCACCTGTTTAAACTTGTTATCAGTATAAAAAGACACCTGTGCACACCCTCAAACAGTCTGACTCCAAACTCCACTATGGTGAAGACCAAAGAGCTGTCAAAGGACACCAGAAACAAAATTGTAGCCCTGCACCAGGCTGGGAAGACTGAATCTGCAATAGCCAACCATCTTGGAGTGAAGAAATCAACAGTGGGAGCAATAATTAGAAAATGGAAGACATTCAAGACCACTGATAATCTCCCTCGATCTGGGGCTCCACGCAAAATCCCACCCGTGGGGTCAGAATGATCACAAGAATGGTGAGCAAAAATCCCAGAACCACGCGGGGGGACCTAGTGAATGAACTGCAGAGAGCTGGGACCAATGTAACAAGGCCTACCATAAGTAACACACTACGCCACCATGGACTCAGATCCTGCAGTGCCAGACGTGTCCCACTGCTTAAGCCGGTACATGTCCGGGCCCGTCTGAAGTTTGCTAGAGAGCATTTGGATGATCCAGAGGAGTTTTGGGAGAATGTCCTATGGTCTGATGAAACCAAACTGGAACTGTTTGGTAGAAACACAACTTGTCGTGTTTGGAGGAAAAAGAATACTGAGTTGCATCCATCAAACACCATACCTACTGTAAAGCATGGTGGTGGAAACATCATGCTTTGTGGCTGTTTCTCTGCAAAGGGGCCAGGACGACTGATCCGGGTACATGAAAGAATGAATGGGGCCATGTATCGTGAGATTTTGAGTGCAAACCTCCTTCCATCAGCAAGGGCATTGAAGATGAAACGTGGCTGGGTCTTTCAACATGACAATGATCCAAAGCACACCGCCAGGGCAACGAAGGAGTGGCTTCGTAAGAAGCATTTCAAGGTCCTGGAGTGGCCTAGCCAGTCTCCAGATCTCAACCCTATAGAAAACCTTTGGAGGGAGTTGAAAGTCCATGTTGCCAAGCGAAAAGCCAAAAACATCACTGCTCTAGAGGAGATCTGCATGGAGGAATGGGCCAACATACCAACAACAGTGTGTGGCAACCTTGTGAAGACTTACAGAAAACGTTTGACCTCTGTAATTGCCAACAAAGGATATATTACAAAGTATTGAGATGAAATTTTGTTTCTGACCAAATACTTATTTTCCACCAGAATATGCAAATAAAATGATAAAAAAACAAACAATGTGATTTTCTGGATTTTTTTTTCTCAGTTTGTCTCCCATAGTTGAGGTCTACCTATGATGTAAATTACAGACGCCTCTCATCTTTTTAAGTGGTGGAACTTGCACTATTGCTGACTGACTAAATACTTTTTTGCCCCACTGTATATATATATATATATATATATATATATATATATATATATATATATATATATATATATATATTGTTAATCTTAATGGTTAAATACAAAGAAGTTGACTGAACAAACTCATAATGACCAATTTTTATTGCAATTTTTGTGCAGAGCCTACGAACAAGTGTCATGATGCCTTTGGCCATACTCCTGTGCCATTCTTTCAAATTTACAGCTCATGTATGCTTCACTGTACTGTCCAATCATATAATGCACCCATTCATTGACTATTAGATGTGAAAGTCAGGTCTATCGAATTGTCATTTTTATATTTCTGCAAAG
The DNA here is from genome assembly GCF_051348905.1 of Ranitomeya variabilis. Classification (NCBI taxonomy): domain Eukaryota; kingdom Metazoa; phylum Chordata; class Amphibia; order Anura; family Dendrobatidae; genus Ranitomeya; species Ranitomeya variabilis. The sequence continues at coordinate 310,855,350 of NC_135232.1, forward strand.
TGGAATGGTTTACAATCAATTCGTGTTCTGTCTTATGTGATATTTGTAGTAAGTGCCTCCAAACCGCCACCATTTAGCAAAGTATTTAATATGAAGTGTGGCTGGAAAGTACCAACCAATGTATTAATTAGAATCATGAAAAAGGATCCCTATTACTAACCATAATTTCACCACTTTAGAAATGAACATTCTGCTTACAAGAGCCATGTGGGGAAGTTATTGCTCTGGTTTTAAAAAGTCACTAAGTTCTGCAAAATATTTGCAATCTTTAGTGTTTTCATAAAAGTTTTAGGTAACTCGCTAAAATGGGTGGGGATGGGGCCTGGCGGCACCCACCTGTCAAAATATGAAACATGACGGCGATTCTTAAGACATAAATGATTTTCCTCAGTGGGAGAAACAAAATTAGTAATTTTATTTTTATCAGCCATTAAAAGGTATCATAAGTGTTATTACAAAGCAAGCTTTCAAGACTTCTTAGGCCTTTTCATCAGGCATGATATAACACAGTGTAACTGAAGAAACACAAATATATGCACAAAAAAAGCAGAGACTTGACATAATGAATGGACATTTTATTTTTTATTGTCCCAATATCCATGTAAGATCAGAGACCTGGTGCCCTAAATGTCTCTCGAGCTGATTCCTCAGATTTTGTAGTAAGTCATAAATCCTTGTGACTGATTAAGTCCTGTGTGGTGGGCATCAATGACGGTCATAAATTTATATTCCCACACTCTTCGATGTTTTTGTGATATGAAGTTGCCTTTTAATATGACAACTTTCATATTGTTTGTTGTGGCCCAGACCACAGAAATGTTAGGCCACAGGTAAATTTTTTTTTTTTTTTGCGAAATTTTTTTTTTTTCCCGAACAAACTAATCTTTGCTGATGACATGGCTGTTAAAGGGAATCTGTCACCCCAAGAATCGTATATGAGCTAAAGGTACCTTCACACTAAACGATATCGCTAGCGATCCGTGACGTTGCAGCGTCCTGGATAGCGATATCGTTGTGTTTGACACGCAGCAGCGATCAGGATCCTGCTGTGATATCGCTGATCGTTGGTTAAAGTTCAGAACTTTATTTGGTCGTCAGAGCGCCGTGTATCGTTGTGTTTGACAGCAAAAGCAACGATACCAGCGATGTTTTACAATGGTAACCAGGGTAAATATCGGGTTACTAAGCGCAGGGCCGCGCTTAGTAACCCGATGTTTACCCTGGTTACCAGTGTAAAATGTAAAAAAAAAAACAGTACATACTCACCTTCGCGTCCCCCGCCGTCCGCTTCCTGCACTGACTGAGTGCTGGCCGTAAAGTGAAAGCAGAGCACAGCGGTGACGTCACCGCTCTGCTGTTAGGGCCGGCACTCAGTCAGTGCAGGAAGCGGACGCCGGGGGATGCGAAGGTGAGTATGTACTGTTTGTTTTTTTTACATTTTACACTGGTAACCAGGGTAAACATCGGGTTACTAAGCGCGGCCCTGCGCTTAGCAACCCGATGGTTACCCGGGGACCTCGGCATCGTTGGTCGCTGGAGAGCTGTCTGTGTGACAGCTCTCCAGCGACCAAACAGCGACGCTGCAGCGATCGGCATCATTGTCTGTATCGCTGCAGCGTCGCTTAGTGTGAAGGTACCTTAAGGCCACCGGCATCAGGGGCTTATCTACAGCATTCTGTAATGCTGTAGATAGGCCCCCGATGTATCCTGAAAGGGAAGAAAAACAGTTTATATTGTACTCACCCAGGGGCGTTCCGGGTCCGATGGGTGTCGCGGTCTATTTTCATACGATGACTTTCTCTTCTTGTCTTCCCGCTGCGGCTCTGGCGCAGGCGTACTGATTTGCCCTGTTGAGGGCAGCGTAAAGTACTGCAGTGCGCAGGTGCCGGGCCTCTCTGACCTTTCCCTGCGCCTGCCTCAACAGGGCAGACAAAGTACGCCGGAGCCGCGGCAGGAAGACAAGAAGAGGATGACATTGTGTGAAGATGGGAGGCATCGGACCGCCCCTGGGTGAGTATAATCTAACCTGTTTTTCTTAGGCTACTTTCACATTAGCGTCATTTGCAATACGTCGCAATGCGTCGTTTAGGAGAAAAAAACGCATCCTGCAAAGTTGCAGGATGCATTTTTTCTCCATAGACTTACATTACCGACGCATTGCGACGTATTGCCACACGTCGCAACCATCATGCGACGGTTGCGTCGTGTTTTGGCAGACCGTCAGCACAAAAAAAGTTACATGTAACGTTTTTTTGCGCGTCGTGTCCGCCATTTTCGACCGCGCATGCGCGGCCAAAACTCCGCCCCCTCCCCGAACCTTACAATGGGGCAGTGGAAGCGTTGAAAGACTGCTTCCGCTGCCCACGTCGGGCATTATTTTCACAACGCGCGTCGGGCCGACGCATAGCGACGGCCCCGTGCCGACGCTAGTGTGAAAGCAGCCTTACCATTCAGGTTACATCGGGGGCTTATCTACAGCATTCCAGATATGTAGATAAGCCCCTGATGCCGGTGGCCTTAGCTCATATACGATTTAGGGGGTGACAGATTCCCTTTAAACATTGTGGAGATAGTGCTCCATATTTTTCTAGTTATGGGTTTGATCATATTTGTGATTTAGAACACAAACTCTTCTTTTCCGATTATCGCACTGGCCCTGGAGATACAGGTGCTTCTCACAAAATTAGAATATCATCAAACAGTTAATTTATTTCAGTTCTTCAACACAAAAAGTTAAACACCTATATTATATAGAGTCATTACATAGTGGCACTGCTGTGGTGTTATGGAAGCCCAGATTGTCCTTGAAGAATGGAAAAAGATAGATATTGCAATATGTCGCCGACTTTCTCATTCCAGGCCAAGAAGAATTTTCGCGGCCTTAAAAATTACGGAGGTAATAAAAAATACTACATATAGTTGTTTTTAATATGGGGTGTATTCAGTTTTTTTCATCAACTAATTTGAGTAAAACTGAAGATTTTGCAATCAAAGTTATGTTATTAACCTTATTTTCATGTTCTGGGTTAAAACATATTCTTTGAAACTCAGTCCTGTCAATATTTTCAGAGAGATATTGATTAAAATCTTACTTTTCAAAGGGAGTATACTAATTTACATTGAGCACTGTGGCCTTTTTGTTTACTTATAGCTCTGATCTTTATTTCATAGGGTCCCTTCTTGTTATGTATAGCGCTGTCCCTTATTACAGTTGTGACCAAAAGTATTGACACCCCTGCAATTCTGTCAGATAATACTCAGTTTCTTCCTGAAAATGATTGCAAACACAAATTATTTGTTATTATCTTCATTTAATTTGTCTTAAATGAAAAAACACAAAAAGAATTGTCCTAAAGCTAAATTGGATATAATTCCACACCAAACATAAAAAAGGGGGTGGACAAAAGTATTGGCACTGTTCGAAAAATCATGTGATGCTTCTCTAATTTGTGTAATTAACAGCACCTGTAACTTACCTGTGGCACCTAACAGGTGTTGGCAATAACTTTTTTGTCAATACTTTTGGCCACAACTGTAGGTAGTATCCATTATCATTACGTTTAGCGTTGTACAAAAGAGATAAATTTGGTGTGGCGCATTTGTCTCCTTTAAATCTGCATATGTTCACCAGGGCACCTGTGTGTTCATCACAACCTCTCAAAAACATCAAGTACAGTAGTGTCAAAATAATAGCAGTCCAATATGACTAGATTAATTGACGTTTTTGGTATAAATTATATTACCACATGTTGATTGGCAAGGGTAAAACTTAGAAGACGTGCAGACAATGATAGCTGTTCAGCTAAAATGATCTCCAGTGCTTTAAAGGGAACCTGTCACCACGTTTTTGGAAGATGGGATAAAAATAGCGTTAAATAGGGGCAGAGGTGGGAGTTACATTAGTGTGTTTGTTATGCGTTTATTACCCACCTAAGTTGCCGAAATACCTTTGCAAAGTCTCCGTTTTCGCCTGTCAATCAGGCTGGTCTGGTCAAAAGGGCGTGTTGTCTTCCCCCAGATTTTGCGTAGTTTTCCGTTGGTGGCGTAGTGGTGTGCGCATGCCCAAGGTCCCGAATCCTCTGCCAGGGGATTTAAAAGAGCGCGCTGTTCGTTATTTCATTGGTGATCGGTGGGCACGGCCATCTTCCTTTGGCCGCGCGTGCACAGAAGCGGCGCTCTGCTGGCCGCGGCTTCAGGAAAATGGCCGCGGGATGCCGCGCGTGCGCAGATGGATATCGCGGCGGCCATTTTCCTGAAGCCGCGGCCAGCAGAGCGCCGCTTCTGCGCACGCGCGGCCAAAGGAAGATGGCCGCGCCCACCGATCACCAATGAAATAACGAACAGCGCGCTCTTTTAAATCCCCTGGCAGAGGATTCGGGACCTTGAGCATGCGCACACCACTACGCCACCAACGGAAAACTACGCAAAATCTGGGGGAAGACAACACGCCCTTTTGACCAGACCAGCCTGATTGACAGGCGAAAACGGAGACTTTGCAAAGGTATTTCGGCAACTTAGGTGGGTAATAAACGCATAACAAACACACTAATGTAACGCCCACCTCTGCCCCTATTTAACGCTATTTTTATCCCATCTTCCAAAAACGTGGTGACAGGTTCCCTTTAACATGGAAAGCCAAACCAGAGAGACGTGGAAGAAAACAGAAGACTATCATTCAAATGGAAGGAAGAATAGCCAGAATGGCAAAGGTTCAGCCAATGACCGGCTCCAGGATGATCAAAGACAGTCTCAAGTTACATGAGAGTACTGTGACAGAAGACGCCTATGTGAAGCTAATCTCTTAGCAAGAAGTCCACTGTTTGTTTGGTTTTTTTAAATAAAGTCTACTGAAGCAGATACAATTTGCCAAAAATACACATCAACTGGCCTAAAGAGAAATGGAGAAACATTTTGTGGACTGATGAAAGTAAAATTGTTCTTTTTGGGTCCAAGGGCCGCAGACAGTTTGTCAGACGACCCCAAAGTCTGTATTCAAGCAACAGTACCCTCTGAAGACACATTTGGCACGTTTCTTTTACTATGGTGCCGAACCTATTTACCGCATACCAGGGATCATGGACCAGTTTGCATAATATTAAAATGCTTGAAGAGGTCATTTTGCCTTACTCTGAAGAGGATATGCCTTTGAAATGGATGTTTCAACAAGACAACGACCCTAAACACACCAGTAAACGAGCAAAATCTTGGTTCCAGTAAAACAAAATTGAGCTTATGGAGTGGCCAGCACAATCCCTGGATCTTAGGCCGGCGTCACACTAGGCGTATTAAAATACGGTCCGTTTTTTACGGCCGTAATACACAGTAATTGTCCCAAAACACTGTTCCGTATTCAATGCGAGGATACAATTTTTACGCACAAATTTATCCGTGTGTCATCCGTATGGCTTCCGTACGGCGATTTTTCTCTCGCAGGCTTGCAAAATGGACATATCATGGATCCATCGGCTCAAATATTCTTAAAAATATATATACAGTCTTTTTATATATATGTATATATGTATATACATATATGTCAGTGAGACATATATTTATATTTAATTCAGCGCTAGATAGCAGAAAAGCCGGTAATTTAATTGCAGGCTTTTCCTATCTCCTTCACAAACCCGACAGGATATGAGACATGGTTTACATACAGTAAACCATCTCATATCCCTTCTTTTATTACATATTCCTCTTTACTAATGTAACAAGTGTCTGTAAAATTTTGGGGCTCTAGCTATTAAATTAAAGGGTTAAATCCCAGAAAAAATTGGCGTGGGCTCCCGCACAATTTTCTCCGGCAGAGTGGGAAAGCCAGTGACTGAGGGCAGATATTAATAGCCTAGAGAGGGACCATGGTTATAGGACCCCCCTGGCTAAAAACATCTGCCCCCAGCCACCCCAGAAAAGGCACATCTGTAAAAGATGTGCCTATTCTGGCACTTAGCCTCTCTCTTCCCACTCCCGCGTAGCGGTGGGATATGGGGTAATGAAGGGTTAATGTCATATTTAGCCAGGGGTTATAGGACCCCCCCCGGCTAAAAACATCTGCCCCCAGCCACCCCAGAAAAGGCACATCTGTAAGATGTGCCTATTCTGGCACTTAGCCTCTCTCTTCCCACTCCCGTGTGGAACTCGAGCGTGAGAAAATATTCTGAAAAGTTCCCAGGCTCGAGTTCATATGAGTTCATCCAGCAGAGGGCGCATCACCACGACTCGAGGTAACTACAGTACATTCCCCTGCATTCCATTCATTCACCAAGTTTTACAGTCAGGAGCACAGCTGCATTAGCAGAGCTCCTGGGTGTAAAATGATTTAACTCCTCCAGATGGATTTACAGCGTGGGACAAGACTGAACGACGGAAGGTATGGAATATTGTAGCTTGTTTTTTTTAACTTTATTTCAGGTGACAAGGGTCTTCAGGTGGATTAAGAGTATAATAAAATATTAAAACACCATGTGTCTTTATTTCATTAAAATACTTTTTAATAATGTGTGTGTTTTATTAACCATTTCGTACTATTGGATTAATAATGGATAGGTGTCATAATTGACGCCTCTCCATTATTAACCTGGCTTAATGTCACCTTACAATAGGTTACTTCATTACCCCATATCCCACCGCTACACGGGAGTGGGAAGAGAGAGGCTAAGTGCCAGAATAGGCGCATCTTACAGATGTGCCTTTTCTGGGGTGGCTGGGGGCAGATGTTTTTAGCCAGGGGGGTCCTATAACCATGGTCCCTCTCTAGGCTATTAATATCTGCCCTCAGTCACTGGCTTTCCCACTTTGGCGGAGAAAATTGCGCGGGAGCCCACGCCAATTTTTTCCAGGATTTAACCCTTTAATTTAATAGCTAGAGCCCCCAAATTTTACACAGACACTTGTTACATTAATAAAGCGGAATATGTAATAAAAGAAGGGATATGAGATGGTTTACTGTATGTAAACCATGTCTCATATCCTGTCGGGTTTATGAAGGAGATAGGAAAAGCCGGCAATTGAATTACCGGCTTTTCTGCTATCTAGCGCTGAATTAAATATATATATGTATATGTGTCTCACTGATGTGTGTGTATATATATATATATATATATATATATATATATATATATACGTATTCTATGTGTACACATTTATTCTACCTATTCTATTCTATTCTGTCAGTGTGATTTTACTGTACACCGCACTGAATTGCCGGCTTCTCTATAGAACACCGCTGCGTATTTCTCGCAAGTCACACACATGGTCCGTGTGTAATCCGTAATTTTCTCACCCCATAGACTTTCATTGGTGGATTTTTTGCGCAATACGCTGACAAACGCAGCATGCTGCGATTTTCTATGCCCGCAACATACCGTATATTAAGGATACGTAATATACGGCAGATAGGAGCTGCCCCATAGAGAATCATTGGGCCGTGTGTAATGCGTATTTTCTGGACGTATTTTCTGCGCTCATACGTCTGTATAACTCGCTAGTGTGACCCTTAGTCTGATAGACCACTTGTGGGGGGACATCAAAAATTTCTTTGAGGCAAAGCCAACAAATGCCAAAAATTGTGGGATGTAGTCCAATCGTCCTGGGATGGAATAACAGTTGACAGATGCCAGAAATTGGTTGACTTTATGCAACATAGATGTGAAGCAGTTCTAAAAAACTGTGGGTGACAACTAAATATTAGGTTAGTGATTCACAGGAAAATGTACCTATTGTGAGTTTGTAAAGCCAAATGCAGACACTGCTATTTTTTAGATCAGCCCAATGTTCATTTTTTATTTTCTTTAAAGTAGTTAAACATTATGTACATTTCTCTTCATGTTTTGAATTAGAAAACAGTGTGTGATGTTCCCAGTGCACGGAAATAAAAACTAGTATAAAGATTTTGTGATTAACTCATGTTTTTGAACAGACTGCGATTATTTTGATCACTACTGTAACATGTCACATTATACATGTGTTGCTGGAGGGCTTGCACTCTGACTTGCCCAGGGCTCTGGATACCCAATCTGCCACTGAATATTGTATTCTAATTTTCTTAATTAGTATTTTTTATTTTTACATGTCCATTGTATATGGCTATTATTTCTTACATTTTCTTCTTTTATATAAAATCAGTACATGGTATGTATAATAATGTTAGTGTTTCCTTTGGACAATGTATTTATGCTTCCTGGTGGGAATATCCTCACCATTTTAATGTAGTCAATGATGTTACTTAGAATATTTCCTTCTTGATAACACGAACATGTCTTCAGGCAGGGGAGCTGTACTTGAACTTGTTCATGCCTGTCTACAAAAATCCCATGCAAACTACTTAGAATAAAAATGGTATGCTTGTTAAGATCTGTTTTGTTGTTGAATTTCATTTACATCTTCAGTCTGAAACATATGAAATAGTGAAGACAGAAACCCCATTTTCTCTTGACAAATTGACACGACCAAATTCTGTACTTGGCCAAAAAAAGTCAATGGGCCCAAAGACATTAGAAAAGCAATACGAAAGCTCCACCGCCACAGTTCATTCGCTACTTAACTAACTTACAGTTGCTCATTTTGCCCTTCCAAATAGCTAATTTTTTTATTAGGTCAATGATATCACGTGATTAAAAACTGACTAGGTGAATCCTTCTAAGGCTGCTTTCACACTAGCGTCGGTACGGGCCCGTCGCAGTGCGTCGTGCCGATGTACCGACGCATGCTGTGAAATAAATGCCTGACGTGGGCAGTGGATGCAGTCTTACAACGCTTCCGCTGCCCCATTGCAAGGTCCGGGGAGGAGGGGGCGGAGTTTCGGCCGCGCATGCGCGGTCGAAAATGGCGGACTCGACGCACAAAAAAAGTTACATATAACGTTTTTTTGTGCCGGCGGTCCGCCAAAACACGACGCAACCGTCACACGACGGTTGCGACATGTGGCAATACGTCGCAATGCGTCTGTAATGTTAGTCTATGGGGAAAAACGCATCCTGCAGACAACTTTGCAGGATGCGTTTTTTTCTCCTGAACGACGCATTGCGACGTATTGCAAACGACGCTAGTGTGAAAGTAGCCTTAGCTCCATGTAGAAACAGGAAGTTTCTTTTTCCTGCATGAGTCATCATTATGGCTACAATTCTGACTGCAAAGTCCTTGCCAGGGGGGAGCAGCAGGGCAGCTGAGCCAGATTTTCAAGAGGCGGTGGAGCTGGGCTGATGGTGTGAGATTATGGCTGCCGGGACTATGGGTAGCTTGAATCAGACAATGGCTGTCAACCTAGGGGCGTGGTGTTGGGATATGTTGCTGACTGGGGTACCTCAAAGGGAGTGGCCTGTGCTTTCTATAGACCTGAGTCACTGTGTAGAGGCTTGTAACTCTGTACCCCAGAACCTCAAAGACCTGAGGGCCTCCCTTCAAGAAGAGTGGGATGCCATGCCACAGCAGTCAATCACTGAACTTGTGATCAGCATGAGACATTGTTCTTAATCTGTAATTGATGCTCAAGACCACATGACAAGTTATTGAGATAGCGACATTTTTTGTTGGGGTATACCCACCATTGTTGTTGGCTTTTGTTTCAATAAATTGTTTAAGATGAGGAAATCACCATTGCATGCTTCTACTTAAATGCCCTACTTTCAAGATAAAATATCACTGTAGCGTGAACTTTATACATTTTCCATAAATTGCACCTAAAAGCCAAATATCCCTAACTTTTTGTGAGTAGTGTACATATTTGTTACAAGACAGCCTGTCTCTGATTCATGCTGCCCGTGGCTAAGGCAAAATAATTGGACAGGTTCCCTTTACACATGCAAGTTCCAAGCAAGAAAGAAGTAAAATTAAAATCCTTCAAGGGATTGAACATCTGATTTTACCAAATGTGTTGGGGTCGTGACTTTGTGGCACTTACTAATATTAGCATTACAGGGTCTCCTCCTGTGATTGTCAGCGTTGCCATGCTTTTTGGGGAGAGCTGGGCAGTCCGTGAGGAAGGCTGCAATAATAAGTGCAGGAGAACCAGTAATACTTATATATTAGTAAGTGCCACGAAATGATGTTCAAACACACTCATCAAAAGGTGCTGGTCACTTTATCTTTATTCAAGTCTCTGTTCACACAGCTCTGACTTTTAATTTGTATTAAAAAATTGTAATGTTATGCTGGAGAGAAAACAAAAAATGCTGTAGTACTAATTTATTGTTTTAGAATAGAAATCAAAGTGTGAATGGCCTGAAATTTGTACAATGTGTTTAGATCTCTCTGGATCCTTTAGGCTGAATGGAACAATATACCTTTCTTTATGGGTCCATTAACTTGAATTAAAAAAATAAAGAAACAGATCTTTTTCCATAAAATAAACACAATATATAACAAAGACTTGTTTTTATTATATATATTTATTACTTCAAATGCTGGTGACAAGAATTGTAGCGGAGAAAAAAAAAAACGGTGAATGATACCGAATTGCTCTGCATATATTAACCCCTCCTGGTCCACATCCATATCCGAGGGGAAAGAATATAGTCATGTTTAGAGAAAATGAGGTATGATACCTACAATCCAGACCTTTCCCACAAGAGTTTAAAGATAACACCTAAAATATGCCAGTAATAAAATGGATGTGATAAAACTGAAATCATGGAAGAGCCCTTTATTGCTGGATGACATGACAGATGGAGAAGGAGACTTTTTTTGCTTTCGGTGTACAAAGGTCTCCCATTATCATAAGGTTTGACAGAATAATATTTGTGTTTGACATACTATAGATTCCTCATAGAACATAAGGCTGAGCGGAGGATTTCTGATTATTGCCATGTGTCAACATTGGCTTACATGTAGCAAAGCTGCCTCAATAAAAATGTCGCTGTGTTAGCCAGTGCCAAGCAATGACAGTCACATTTTTTCCACTATTCTAATCTAAACTCTGCGGTTATGGAGGGCGACCACTTTATGATAAATAGTAAAAGTCACTTCTATTATTCGGAGAGCAGGGGAGATCTAAATAAAGAGATTATTAATATTATTAGGGCTCCTTGTAAAGTGCTTCCCCTTATTTAGGAAGTTCCTCTAGACAAACGTCATGGCTGCCGATTGATGAGCCTGGGTCCTTACTTGTCCATCAGTTGCCCTTTTTCTATGGAGACTGCTTACGGACATGTCAAGTTACATGTCCCTCCATTAGCAGGGCCAGGAAAATCATCTGCTCCAATCTGTCAGAAACAAGTTGTAAAAATTATCATAAAGTGGCCAACCCCTTTAAGCAAGACCTTTATTGGCTAAGTGGAATAAAATGCCTGAGAAAGGGATTACAGGTGTCCACAGTGACAGTTATCTCCCCCCAATCTGAAATACACATGAAGCTTTTATGTAGGATAACTTCACTTTTTAGGGTGACTTCTAATCTGGCTTAGTTTTTGGAGCACAAACTCCACCAAAAAAAACACGAGTTCCAAAACCGCCCGTTTTGATTGTAGTTTATGCTCAACGGTATTCAATGCCCGCAGAATGATAATGTTAACGATCATTCCATGAGCATAAAAGTTCTGTGGACCCATCTAGATGGGCTATTAAGCGATCACTAATCAGCTTACATCTTTAATGGCCACCAGTGGCCGCTGTAATCATAGGCCTAAGCCTAAACTCAGATGTCTCAGTATCACAATTCATGTATACCTGAGCTGGCTGCTGGTCTCTTGACCCAAACTCAACATCCGAGGAAGCTGGTGAGTTCTGATCAGGAGACCTACGACTGATCCAAACTCCAACCATGATTCTTGGACATCTGAATTCAACCTCAATTGTATGGAGGTCCTACATCTGGCCATACACAATAGATAGCTGGAATTAATCAGAACTATCTCCTTCAGTCCTGTAATAAATCTTCAGGCTTGGCTGAGCACTCCTTTTTATTTTATTAGAGATAAGGGCACAAAGTGCTGAAAGACCAAGATAGGCAGAAGATGGTTGGGCCACCACTATATTCATAGGGCCCGATTCATCAAAACTGGTGTCTACCACTGCCAGAAATGTTACCCCAGTCAGGCACCTTAGTGCCGTAAAATATCCCGAATTCGTAAGACGTGCTTGGTCCTACCCCATCCTGTCTCAGCTCCATGTATTTTTCTAAAGGTTAGACCTGGCTCAGACGTGGTGGAAAAGCGCCAAAAGTCACAATGTTTTGCACAACTTTGAGTTGCACATCGATTTTGAGACATTTCAAGGTGTTTCATAGCAGAATTCTAGAGAAGATACTTTCTAAATTGGACCCATTATTTTTTTTGACTGATTCACCGAAATCGGTGAGTTCAGCTAACATTAATGTAATGTCTATGACCAAATTAAGTGTTGTAGTTTTTTCATTTTCTCAGCCAGTGAAAGGAATTGCTTAAAGGTTTTCAGAAATATAGCATTGATAACTGCCTTTAACATTAAGGGAAATCTATCATCTAATCTGAGAGCAGCATAATGTAGACACAGAGACCTTGATTCCAGTGATGTGTCATTTACTGGGCTGCTTTGTGTAGTTTTGGTAAAATTACTGTTTTATCAGCAGGAGATTATCACTAGAGGACTAGTAAACCTGCTGCCATTAGTCCACCATATTCATTAACTCTGTACAGCCCCGCCCCCACCACTGATTGTCAGCTTTCTGCCTATACACAGTGTTCACAGAAATCTGTCAATCTGTCAATTTTTATTGAAATTACAGCAAGGAGCCCAGTAAGTGACACATCACTGGAATCAGGAACTTTGCCCCTACATCATGCTCAGATGGTGACAGATTCCTTTTAATCAACAGAATGAAGGGAGTGTGATCCTTTCCTGCAGTATCAGGCATATCAATGTCCATGTCAGTGTGGTTCTGTAGAAGTGTGGTTGTGCTGGAGTACGGCTACGACTACACTGGTATGGACAGTGCTGTGCCAGGACTGCAGTGGGTAACCCATCAGGCAGTGATTGCCTTTTCTAAGTGACTACTTTGACAACAAGGTGATTCTGAGACCGTTTCAGTATGTGAGGCCGTCTGTGTGTTACCGACTTTGGCGACCTTGCATTAGAGGTGGTGACTGGTGACGCCTTCCTATACCATGCAGTGTCCTCACATTACACTGCACCGCTCTCGGTGAAGCGCCCCCTGCAGGCAGATGCTTGGTGTGTGGCTCCTGCTTCTTGTTGTGGTGCTGATGAGAAGCTCCTTGAAGAGTAACAGGATGTGCCAGTTGTTCTGGGCAGAACATTCCAAGTACCCACATTTCCAGCTCTTCTTTACCAGAATTGATAGAACATGGCGCGGTACAAAGCGATGCTTCTGCTGGTCTCTCTTGTTTCCAACCACTACAATAAGTGGAGGTTTGCTGGTGCTACAGAATCAGTGAAACATGAGCGTGAATTATATTCTCATACACACCAGTAAGGAGATACAATACGCAGCATTTCTACCAAATACAGTACATTCTTTACCCCATGAAGGAGAACTCTAGTCAAATGATCTTTTCTAGACACTTCAGCTGAAGCCTGTGATCACTAGCAATCACAAATGTCCAAAAGGAAAATTAGTTTTGGTACTGCACAGAAATTTCTGTTATGGCTTGCTCACACAAGCGTATACATCGTACGAGGGCTAGTCGTTGTTTTATCGGATAGCACTCGGACCAATGTTATTCTATCGGGCAGCGCTGATCAGAATTTTTTCTCATGCCAATGCAGCACATATCGGATTACTCTCATTCATACAAGTCTATAGGTGCGTGGAAAACATTGTTCTGCACTTGGATGACATCGGAGTGCAGTTTGATTTCCACGGACTCACACAATGTAGAAGATGGAGAAATCTTGTTCTCGAGAGACAGAGAGAGAGAGAGAGAGAGAGAGAAAATCTACACTCATGTGACCATAGTCTAACTGGAAATCTAACACAATATCCTAAGTTTACGGCTAATCAATAGTGGTGTGCATAGGGTGTGTTCCGATTTATTAGTTTTGTTCAGCCAGGTGTTATTTTTTTTCTTTTTGCATCCAAGCCTGACACTACTGATGACAGTCCACCTATTTGGCGTCATCAATTTTACATACAGCACAGAAACAGCGAGAGATATGAGGGTTATTAAAGGTTAAGATTGCTCTTGGAGGATCAGCAGATGAGGGTTAAGCACCTTTTTAGGTTGAAACGTTGCATTATGGCAGAATAAAGATATTGGATTCTTTTATCACCTGGACTGGATGCTGTTCCTTTTACTTTGAAGACTGTTCATTTCCAATTGGGTTGTTGTACTGGAGCATGCATCCCACTATTGATGTCCTGTCGGCTGCCTTCCTTTTTTATCATGAGGGGTAAGCACCCGTCATGTCAGCATCTGCCGAGGGGTGAGCACCCGTCATGTCAGCCTCTGCCGAGGGGTGAGCACCCGTCATGTCAGCCTCTGCCGAGGGGTGAGCACCCGTCATGTCAGCCTCTGCCGAGGGGTGAGCACCCGTCATGTCAGCCTCTGCCGAGGGGTGAGCACCCGTCATGTCAGCCTCTGCCGAGCGGTGAGAACCCATCATATCAGCATCTGCCGAACCTCCATAATAATCGTTACCTGATATAAGCGTTTCATCTCCTCCTCTCCTTAAATGCAATTGTGTTTTTGTGGAAGGTCGGATAACCAAAACATCATACTGTATAAATTGGATTACCTAGACTATGCTAAATTTTGTAACATCACTTGGAAGAAATTATTACTTGCTGCTACGAGATGAAATCCTGCCTTATAAACTACAGATGGGCAGCGTGCCATAGTCCTTTTTACACTATAATTAATGATTAAACAATAAATAATATATTTTCTTTAAACATGATTATTTAATAACTTTCAACTGTGTAGTATAATCAGAATGGCTGCTCATGACTATTTATTAAGGGACTAAGCCCCTGTCCACTCATTGACAAGACCATGTATGTTACTTTAAGTCACTGATGCTCGACTGTAACATTTATAAATCCCAGAGTTCAAAAATTATTTGAATAATCGTTTAAATAACCATAAAACTTTTAATTAATATTGTTACTATGTGCCTAAGAACTAACAAGCAGGTATTTGCTGCCTGCCTGCCTGTCGTGCCCAAGTCCGATCTCTGCCAGCACAGAGTGGTCCACAGACTGCTCCTACAGGTAATTCAGTGGCTTACGCTGACGTCACGTTGACAGAGCAGCGGCTTCTCTACCATTCTGATCTGTTAACGGGGCGTGACTGTCAACATCATGGTGATGGACAGCCTGCTCCCCGCAGCTAGGCAGTCAATCAGTATGATGTCAGCCATCACAAACCCTTCCATAGAGCAGCCTGGAAGAAGAGCTGCCCTGATGACGTGGAGCAGCTGAATCGCTGGCCGGAGCGGACAGTCACCACTCTGAGCTAACACCAGGTAGGACAGGCTGGCAGTCGCCTCTGTTAGCGACTATCTGCCTGTCAGTTTTTAGGCCCATAGTAAAAAATATATAAATAGTCATGGACAACCACTTTAACCTCTATTGTTATATTACAAAACAGAAGACACAAAGAGACTATATGTAGTACACAAATATGTCATTCATATCTTTTATTATAGGATGTGGCTAATTACTAATAATAAAATACAACTAAAACCTCAGAAAAGCTCTCTTGGTTGTCCTTCGCCAATCACATGGAACTGACTAGTGTATAATCCGAGGAGGTGCAATCTGCATTTAATAAACTCAGTACTGGTCTTTTATTAATTACACCATTCACTGAACAGTTTATATCCTAGAATTATCCACGTCTTCATCTCAACGCGTTCGCCTCCCCATAGACAAACATATTATTGTATATGGATGTAATACAAATATCATGTCTACCATACCAGGAGACATGAAGGGATTATTAAAATTCCCCACTTTATCTACAAGTTCCTGTAAATTGCGCTGGTTTATAAACCAGCCTGCCTTCTCTATCAGTTACTTGTACAATTCTCAGACCGTCATCCTCAATAGCAAAATGCGTGTGGTGTCCTCAAGTATGTTATTGTAACTTCACAGGGGACCAACAATAGATGTTTATGCAATGTAGTATTATCTATTTCCACTACACGTCCCCCTAAAGGTGCTCAGACATTGGATTTACCCATCACATATGCAATAAGCTCAGCCACAGATCAACCTAGAGATCACTCGCCAAACCTGCTCAATTATTAATGCTAGCGGTGTGCTGTGAGCTGTGCGGTGAGCTGTGCGGTGTGATGTGAGCTGTGCGGTGTGATGTGAGCTGTGCGGTGTGAAGTGAGCTGTGCGGTGTACTGTGAGCTGTGCGGTGTGATGTGCGGTGTGATGTGAGCGGTGCGGTGTGCTGTGAGCTGTGCGGTGTACTGTGAGCTGTGCGGTGTGCTGTGAGCTGTGCGGTGTGCTGTGAGCTGTGCGGTGTGATGTGAGCTGTGCGATGTGCTGTGCGGTGTGCGGTGTACTGTGAGCTGTGCGGTGAGCTGTGCGGTGTGCTGTGAGCTGTGCGGTGAGCTGTGAGCTGTGCGGTGTGCTGTGAGCTGTGCGGTGTGATGTGAGCTGTGCGGTGTACTGTGAGCTGTGCGGTGTACTGTGAGCTGTGCGGTGTGCTGTGAGCTGTGCGGTGTGATGTGAGCTGTGCGGTGTACTGTGAGCTGTGCGGTGTACTGTGAGCTGTGCGGTGTACTGTGAGCTGTGCTGTGAGCTGTGCGGTGTGATGTGAGCTGTGCGGTGTACTGTGAGCTGTGCTGTGAGCTGTGCGGTGTACTGTGAGCTGTGCGGTGTACTGTGAGCTGTGCGGTGTACTGTGAGCTGTGCTGTGAGCTGTGCGGTGTGATGTGAGCTGTGCGGTGTACTGTGAGCTGTGCGGTGTACTGTGAGCTGTGCGGTGTACTGTGAGCTGTGCGGTGTGCTGTGAGCTGTGCGGTGTGATGTGAGCTGTGCGGTGTACTGTGAGCTGTGCGGTGTACTGTGAGCTGTGCGGTGTACTGTGAGCTGTGCTGTGAGCTGTGCGGTGAGCTGTGCTGTGAGCTGTGCGGTGTACTGTGAGCTGTGCTGTGAGCTGTGCGGTGTACTATGAGCTGTGCGGTGTACTGTGAGCTGTGCGGTGTACTGTGAGCTGTGCTGTGAGCTGTGCGGTGTGATGTGAGCTGTGCGGTGTACTGTGAGCTGTGCTGTGAGCTGTGCGGTGTGATGTGAGCTGTGCGGTGTACTGTGAGCTGTGCGGTGTGATGTGAGCTGTGCGGTGTACTGTGAGCTGTGCTGTGAGCTGTGCGGTGTGATGTGAGCTGTGCGGTGTGATGTGAGCTGTGCGGTGTACTGTGAGCTGTGCGGTGTGATGTGAGCTGTGCGGTGTACTGTGAGCTGTGCGGTGTGCTGTGAGCTGTGCGATGTGCTGTGAGCTGTGCGGTGTACTGTGTGGTGTGATGTGAGCTGTGCGGTGTGATGTGAGCTGTGCGGTGTACTGTGAGCTGTGCGGTGTACTGTGAGCTGTGCTGTGAGCTGTGCGGTGTGATGTGAGCTGTGCGGTGTGATGTGAGCTGTGCGGTGTACTGTGAGCTGTGCGGTGTGCTGTGAGCTGTGCGGTGTGCTGTGAGCTGTGCGGTGTGATGTGAGCTGTGCGGTGTACTGTGAGCTGTGCGGTGCACTGTGAGCTGTGCGGTGTACTGTGAGCTGTGCGGTGTGATGTGAGCTGTGCGGTGTGATGTGAGCTGTGATGTGAGCTGTGCGGTGTGCTGTGAGCTGTGCGGTGAGCTGTGCGGTGTGATGTGAGCTGTGAGCTGTGCGGTGTGCTGTGTGGTGTGAGCTGTGCGGTGTACTGTGAGCTGTGCGGTGTGCTGTGTGGTGTGATGTGAGCTGTGCGGTGAGCTGTGCGGTGTGATGTGAGCTGTGAGCTGTGCGGTGAGCTGTGCGGTGTGATGTGAGCTGTGCAGTGTGATGTGAGCTGTGCGGTGTGATGTGAGCTGTGCGGTGTGATGTGAGCTGTGCTGTGAGCTGTGCGGTGTGATGTGAGCTGTGCGGTGTGATGTGAGCTGTGCGGTGTACTGTGAGCTGTGCGGTGTGCTGTGAGCTGTGCGGTGTGCTGTGAGCTGTGCGGTGTGATGTGAGCTGTGATGTGAGCTGTGCGGTGTGCTGTGAGCTGTGCGGTGTGATGTGAGCTGTGAGCTGTGCGGTGTGCTGTGCGGTGTGCTGTGAGCTGTGCGGTGTACTGTGAGCTGTGCGGTGTGATGTGAGCTGTGCGGTGTGCTGTGAGCTGTGCGGTGTGATGTGAGCTGTGAGCTGTGCGGTGAGCTGTGCGGTGTGATGTGAGCTGTGCGGTGTGATGTGAGCTGTGCGGTGTGATGTGAGCTGTGCGGTGTGATGTGAGCTGTGCGGTGTGATGTGAGCTGTGCGGTGTGCTGTGAGCTGTGCGGTGTGCTGTGAGCTGTGCGGTGAGCTGTGCGGTTTGCTGTGTGGTGTGATGTGAGCTGTGCGGTGAGCTGTGCGGTGTGATGTGAGCTGTGCGGTGTGATGTGAGCTGTGCGGTGTGATGTGAGCTGTGCGGTGTGATGTGAGCTGTGCGGTGTACTGTGAGCTGTGCGGTGTGCTGTGAGCTGTGCGGTGTGCTGTGAGCTGTGCGGTGTGATGTGAGCTGTGCGGTGTACTGTGAGCTGTGCGGTGTACTGTGAGCTGTGCGGTGTACTGTGAGCTGTGCTGTGAGCTGTGCGGTGAGCTGTGCTGTGAGCTGTGCGGTGTACTGTGAGCTGTGCTGTGAGCTGTGCGGTGTACTGTGAGCTGTGCGGTGTACTGTGAGCTGTGCGGTGTACTGTGAGCTGTGCTGTGAGCTGTGCGGTGTGATGTGAGCTGTGCGGTGTACTGTGAGCTGTGCTGTGAGCTGTGCGGTGTGATGTGAGCTGTGCGGTGTACTGTGAGCTGTGCGGTGTGATGTGAGCTGTGCGGTGTACTGTGAGCTGTGCTGTGAGCTGTGCGGTGTACTGTGAGCTGTGCTGTGAGCTGTGCGGTGTACTGTGAGCTGTGCTGTGAGCTGTGCGGTGTGATGTGAGCTGTGCGGTGTGATGTGAGCTGTGCGGTGTGATGTGAGCTGTGCGGTGTGATGTGAGCTGTGCGGTGTACTGTGAGCTGTGCGGTGTGCTGTGAGCTGTGCGGTGTGCTGTGAGCTGTGCGGTGTGATGTGAGCTGTGCGGTGTACTGTGAGCTGTGCGGTGTACTGTGAGCTGTGCGGTGTACTGTGAGCTGTGCTGTGAGCTGTGCGGTGAGCTGTGCTGTGAGCTGTGCGGTGTACTGTGAGCTGTGCTGTGAGCTGTGCGGTGTACTGTGAGCTGTGCGGTGTGCGGTGTACTGTGAGCTGTGCGGTGTACTGTGAGCTGTGCTGTGAGCTGTGCGGTGTGATGTGAGCTGTGCGGTGTACTGTGAGCTGTGCTGTGAGCTGTGCGGTGTGATGTGAGCTGTGCGGTGTACTGTGAGCTGTGCGGTGTGATGTGAGCTGTGCGGTGTACTGTGAGCTGTGCTGTGAGCTGTGCGGTGTGATGTGAGCTGTGCGGTGTGATGTGAGCTGTGCGGTGTACTGTGAGCTGTGCGGTGTGATGTGAGCTGTGCGGTGTACTGTGAGCTGTGCGGTGTGCTGTGAGCTGTGCGATGTGCTGTGAGCTGTGCGGTGTACTGTGTGGTGTGATGTGAGCTGTGCGGTGTGATGTGAGCTGTGCGGTGTACTGTGAGCTGTGCGGTGTACTGTGAGCTGTGCTGTGAGCTGTGCGGTGTGATGTGAGCTGTGCGGTGTGATGTGAGCTGTGCGGTGTACTGTGAGCTGTGCGGTGTGCTGTGAGCTGTGCGGTGTGCTGTGAGCTGTGCGGTGTGCTGTGAGCTGTGCGGTGTGCTGTGAGCTGTGCGGTGTACTGTGAGCTGTGCGGTGCACTGTGAGCTGTGCGGTGTACTGTGAGCTGTGCGGTGTGATGTGAGCTGTGCGGTGTGATGTGAGCTGTGATGTGAGCTGTGCGGTGTGCTGTGAGCTGTGCGGTGAGCTGTGCGGTGTGATGTGAGCTGTGAGCTGTGCGGTGTGCTGTGTGGTGTGAGCTGTGCGGTGTACTGTGAGCTGTGCGGTGTGCTGTGTGGTGTGATGTGAGCTGTGCGGTGAGCTGTGCGGTGTGATGTGAGCTGTGAGCTGTGCGGTGAGCTGTGCGGTGTGATGTGAGCTGTGCAGTGTGATGTGAGCTGTGCGGTGTGATGTGAGCTGTGCGGTGTGATGTGAGCTGTGCTGTGAGCTGTGCGGTGTGATGTGAGCTGTGCGGTGTACTGTGAGCTGTGCTGTGAGCTGTGCGGTGTGATGTGAGCTGTGCGGTGTACTGTGAGCTGTGCTGTGAGCTGTGCGGTGTGATGTGAGCTGTGCGGTGTGATGTGAGCTGTGCGGTGTGATGTGAGCTGTGCGGTGTGATGTGAGCTGTGCGGTGTACTGTGAGCTGTGCGGTGTGCTGTGAGCTGTGCGGTGTGATGTGAGCTGTGCGGTGTACTGTGAGCTGTGCGGTGTACTGTGAGCTGTGCGGTGTACTGTGAGCTGTGCTGTGAGCTGTGCGGTGAGCTGTGCTGTGAGCTGTGCGGTGTACTGTGAGCTGTGCTGTGAGCTGTGCGGTGTACTGTGAGCTGTGCGGTGTACTGTGAGCTGTGCGGTGTACTGTGAGCTGTGCTGTGAGCTGTGCGGTGTGATGTGAGCTGTGCGGTGTACTGTGAGCTGTGCGGTGTGATGTGAGCTGTGCGGTGTACTGTGAGCTGTGCTGTGAGCTGTGCGGTGTGATGTGAGCTGTGCGGTGTGATGTGAGCTGTGCGGTGTACTGTGAGCTGTGCGGTGTGCTGTGAGCTGTGCGATGTGCTGTGAGCTGTGCGGTGTACTGTGTGGTGTGATGTGAGCTGTGCGGTGTGATGTGAGCTGTGCGGTGTACTGTGAGCTGTGCGGTGTACTGTGAGCTGTGCTGTGAGCTGTGCGGTGTGATGTGAGCTGTGCGGTGTGATGTGAGCTGTGCGGTGTACTGTGAGCTGTGCGGTGTGCTGTGAGCTGTGCGGTGTGCTGTGAGCTGTGCGGTGTGATGTGAGCTGTGCGGTGTACTGTGAGCTGTGCGGTGCACTGTGAGCTGTGCGGTGTACTGTGAGCTGTGCGGTGTGATGTGAGCTGTGCGGTGTGATGTGAGCTGTGATGTGAGCTGTGCGGTGTGCTGTGAGCTGTGCGGTGAGCTGTGCGGTGTGATGTGAGCTGTGAGCTGTGCGGTGTGCTGTGTGGTGTGAGCTGTGCGGTGTACTGTGAGCTGTGCGGTGTGCTGTGTGGTGTGATGTGAGCTGTGCGGTGAGCTATGCGGTGTGATGTGAGCTGTGAGCTGTGCGGTGAGCTGTGCGGTGTGATGTGAGCTGTGCAGTGTGATGTGAGCTGTGCGGTGTGATGTGAGCTGTGCGGTGTGATGTGAGCTGTGCTGTGAGCTGTGCGGTGTGATGTGAGCTGTGCGGTGTGATGTGAGCTGTGCGGTGTACTGTGAGCTGTGCGGTGTGCTGTGAGCTGTGCGGTGTGCTGTGAGCTGTGCGGTGTGATGTGAGCTGTGCGGTGTGATGTGAGCTGTGATGTGAGCTGTGCGGTGTGCTGTGAGCTGTGCGGTGTGATGTGAGCTGTGAGCTGTGCGGTGTGCTGTGCGGTGTGCTGTGAGCTGTGCGGTGTACTGTGAGCTGTGCGGTGTGATGTGAGCTGTGCGGTGTGATGTGAGCTTTGCGGTGTGATGTGAGCTGTGAGCTGTGCGGTGAGCTGTGCGGTGTGATGTGAGCTGTGCGGTGTGATGTGAGCTGTGCGGTGTGATGTGAGCTGTGCGGTGTGCTGTGAGCTGTGCGGTGTGCTGTGAGCTGTGCGGTGTGCTGTGAGCTGTGCGGTGAGCTGTGCGGTTTGCTGTGTGGTGTGATGTGAGCTGTGCGGTGAGCTGTGCGGTGTGATGTGAGCTGTGCGGTGTGATGTGAGCTGTGCGGTGTGATGTGAGCTGTGCGGTGTGATGTGAGCTGTGCGGTGTACTGTGAGCTGTGCGGTGTGCTGTGAGCTGTGCGGTGTGCTGTGAGCTGTGCGGTGTGATGTGAGCTGTGCGGTGTACTGTGAGCTGTGCGGTGTACTGTGAGCTGTGCGGTGTACTGTGAGCTGTGCGGTGTGATGTGAGCTGTGCGGTGTGATGTGAGCTGTGCGGTGTGATGTGAGCTGTGATGTGAGCTGTGCGGTGTGCTGTGAGCTGTGCGGTGAGCTGTGCGGTGTGATGTGAGCTGTGAGCTGTGCGGTGTGCTGTGCGGTGTGCTGTGCGGTGTTCTGTGAGCTGTGCGGTGTACTGTGAGCTGTGCGGTGTGATGTGAGCTGTGCGGTGTGCTGTGTGGTGTGATGTGAGCTGTGCGGTGAGCTGTGCGGTGTGATGTGAGCTGTGCGGTGTGATGTGAGCTGTGAGCTGGGCGGTGTGCTGTGAGCTGTGAGCTGTGCGGTGTGATGTGAGCTGTGCGGTGTACTGTGTGGTGTGATGTGAGCTGTGCGGTGAGCTGTGCGGTGTGATGTGAGCTGTGAGCTGGGCGGTGTGCTGTGAGCTGTGAGCTGTGCGGTGTGATGTGAGCTGTGCGGTGTGATGTGAGCTGTGAGCTGGGCGGTGTGCTGTGAGCTGTGCGGTGAGCTGTGAGCTGTGAGCTGTGAGCTGTGAGCTGTGAGCTGTGCGGTGAGCTGTGAGCTGTGAGCTGGGCGGTGTGATGTGAGCTGTGCGGTGTGATGTGAGCTGGGCGGTGCTCTGTTATATTTCCCCAGGCACTGCACTGCTAAAACACCCGCAGGTACTATGTACTATGGAAAGCAGTGCCAGCACCACTGCACTGCTGTATTCCATTCATTAGCAGCACTTCTATCCTGTGCTGTAATGCTTGGTGAATGATTAGGGCTGTGTTTAGCAAAATACACTGATGGCGGGTGCCACAGTATGTTGAGGAATGGTTGGGCATTATGCTGAGGATGACTGTCCTCGAATAAGGCAAATAATATAGAATGGTTTATAAACTGGGGCAATCGTATAGCACCTGATAGAAAGTGGACCCTATAAACCAGCAGTAGTTTGTAGGGTAGATAAAGTGAGGAATTTTATAACCCTTTCTGGTCTCCTGTTTTGGTGGATGAGATATTTCCATCACATCCATATACAATAATATCTGTCTACAGATAGATAGATATTAGATAGATAAACAGATAGATAGATAGATAGATAGATAGATATAGATATGATAGATAGATAGATAGATAGATAGATAGATAGATAGATATTAGATAGATATAGATATGATAGATAGATAGATAGATAGATAGATAGATAGATAGATAGATATTAGATAGATAGATAGATAGATAATGGATAGATGATAGATAGATAGATAGATAGATAGATAGATAGATAGATAGATAGATAGATAGATAGATAGATAGATGATAGATAGATAGATGATAGAAATTACGGTAGATAGATAGATAGATAGATAGATAGATAGATATGAGAGATAGATAATGGATAGATAGATAGATAGATAGATAGATAGATAGATAGATAGATAGATAGATCTATTCACACACATTTGTCATTAGCAGAATTTGTCCTTTATGTTCATAACTGTGTTATGATTTATAGTGAAATTCTGATTCTGACCTGTCAATGATTTGCTGCCTTAACTGCTTCACATGGTGGAAACTCTCAGGGCTACAGATGTCAAAGACCAAAATGAAGACTCTGGTATTCCGCAGACCCCGAAATTGTGGATCCAACCACTCCTGGAAAAAATTAGCAAGGAAAAATAAATGTTAGAGCGTGAAGTATTTTGTTTTTCCATGGTAAGCTGTAGTGACAGCCTGTTACTTATATTTCCATGCGCCATTAACATGCATTCACAGTCAAATATTTACACTGAGACCCTCCTGTTGTCTCACTGACAGGTTATTTATTAAGCACTAGCATATACGTGAATCTACAATAACTTCATATGAAGAAGTAGTCCAACATGTTACTGGTTATTTGTATAAAAGTGTCTTGATTGTGAACCATTTTGCGATTTGTTGTGTCATTGGTTTCTTGTTCCCTTTCAGCCTCATGCACACTGAAGCCCACTGTCCTACATGGCAGCACACAAGAGTCGATGCTGTTCTGTGTTACAGAGCTATTTGGAAAGGTGTGTGCCTCCATATGGAGTTCTGTATCACCACATTGCCCTCTACAAGCATTGGTTGTAGAGAGGGTACCTGCATAATATCCCATGTACTAATTTGTGATAATAATAATAATAATAATAATAATAAAAAAATGTATTTATTAGTATGAAACTGGAGGTATACAGAGGTATAGTACAGTGCAGAGGTACCATGTTGTGGGACCGCTCAACATAAATCAGTAATAAAGGCATATGCATAAGGTATGATGCTAGTTGAATAAATTACGCATTTTTCAGCACATTCTACGATTTTCAATACTTTTAAAGACGTTCCAATTAAAAATTCCATAACCATGAAATGAGGAAGATCTGATATTTTTAATTAATAATAAAAAAAACAACTATGACTAATCTACTACTATTACAAGTCTGCATAAAAACCTAATACCAATGTCAATAGGTATACTCCAGTTGACATGAGGCTAAATGTAAAGCTGAACATTAGATGCATAAGCACGCTCAGTCAGAAAACAATCAAGAAGTAACTACCGCATGGCCAGGCACAACAGTAATGGTACAGCACATGTAAAGGGCTAGCCAAGTATCTACAGAAGACGCCATCAGGCGTTTCACACAGAGCGCTTTGTCTGGGGTATTTTTTTCCCTCTTTTTTGGACTAAATTTAATTGTATTTTACTTTTCTTATAAGTTTTTTTTTTAATTAAGATAAATATAGGTTTTAATGAACATGCACTGTTCTAGTCTTGCGTGTTGTTTTTTTTTTCTTAGTCATTCACTGAAGACAGATGTTACCAATGTAAATGTCTATAAATGTCTATTATGTGAGCTGCATACCAACAGAGCAGTAATAAAAACCATACAAGTCATATGAAAAGAACATTACAGGAAATGATTACATAGCTATAACGATGTTTGTAATTAAATAAAAAGAAAAAAATATATCAAGAAATTGTCCCAGACAGTTACTGTATGGCGGTTCTTCTCACCTGTCCTGCAGAGCCTGGGTATCTGGGCAGGTTGGGTAAATCCAGGATTAGGAGCTCATACATCCTCTCGCTTAGAACAGCAGAGGCTCGGTATAGTTGCCTGCTCTCTGTTGGAGTGTATTCCTCCTGAAACTCCTGGGCTACAAATTGTCGGATGATAGAGGTTTTTCCAACTCCAGGTGCCCCCAATACTGCCACCTGCACGGTCTGCACCATGGTCATACACGCATGTCTGATCGCTCACTCACTTATACATGTCCATCAACGCCATGAGCCGCTATTACCTTAGCATCATGAAGATCAATGGCATTCTCATCCTGAGATCTGTAAGGACAAAGTCCAAAATGACCTTAAACTCACAAATAATATCATTGTGAAAAAGAAATAGGATTGAGAAATGATTCCATAAAAGAAAAATATACATTACTAAAGGACCACTAACCCAATGGTTTGTCTAGTAATACTTTGGTGTGGGGTTACAATCTATTGTTCCCTGTAAGTGGCCATGTCCGGCCACCGCATAGATAGATCACCAGTCTGCATGGACTTTCCCTCAGACCTGGCGTGATAACAAAGCTGCTCTGAGCTTATGCTACAGAGGTAATGCTCCATAGCTGATGAGGGCCAGCACTAGGCAGGTAAGCAGATTAGTGTCACCATTCAAGGTCACCTTCAGGTGAATAAGGAGATGCTGCTGGTTCACTATGGCATGAGATCAGCCATAGACTATGCTCTCAGAGTCTTTACACCCCCTTCTTGTGTACATGCTGGACATTTAAACTTACCCTTTGCGTCCACTTGCAGCAGACCCTCAGACACAAGCATTAACCTTCAGCACCATGGACAGCGGCGGCGGTGCATCCAGCCCCTGTGTCCTATGTACTGTACCTCTTCCCTCCCCCAATGCTTCATTACTGCTGAGAGCAGCATGATTCCTGGGATGTGCTGCAGAATACAAATAGGCCCCCTCCCCCTTTTACTAAACTGCGGCATCTTGTCTCATATCAGAAGAGGGGTTGCAATATACCTGAGACCATTAGTGCTGGACTACAAAAACTGGCTCCATCAACTTCCGAAAAAAAAAAAAATGCTAAAAGCTGTCACCGCTTTATTCTGAGCAGAAGCGTGTGGTCCCCAACACATCATCATATCTCTAGCTGGCTTTTCTTCAGTATCTCACACCTTCGTAACCTCCGTTATTTGCACAGCTGTAATTACGACTGATTTGGCTCCAAACACCAAGAATATGAATGCCCATGCCCATAAACTGCGCATATTTCGGTTGGCTCTGCTTAATAAGAGAGCCATTCATTGTATTATCATTTGGACAACTGCTTATCTTACCCAAATGACATTCAGCGCTCTAAATACCTACCCCCTTTACTGCCTGGGGTTTCAAGACAATTTTCACACACTACCCATGTATATTCTAAAAGCAAATACTCAGCATGCCATCCTATGGGGCTATAATAAGTGCCTTTGTCGTAATAATAGCCCAAGGTATAAAGATAGCCCTGTGGTAAGCCCCTCCGCTTTTTCGGGGAAGAAAAATAAGCAATAATACGTGATTGAATAAGATTAGCAAAATCACAACAAGTGGTTTTATATCTGTGCTATGCCCAAATAACTCCATATCTCCTGCTCAACCAGTAATAGCGTAGATCTCTTAATGATGGACACTGCAAGGCTTTTGCCTTCCTTTTCATCAGCTGTCTTACACATAAAGGGTTAAATTAATGAATACTAAGTACTGTCTCAAAATGCATCTCAGACACACACTGAGTCCATTAGTAAGATAGAAAAATAGAGAATATTATTCCTGCTGGTTATGTCTAGCAGAGATGGATAATAAAAATGTTTTTAATGTTATTTTACATTTTTACAACCCCTCATCCGCTTTAGACTGTTTGGGACATCTGGAAGAATTATTGTCAGGAGAAGAGAAGGTGAGCACTAGTATGACTCCTGTATCATTCCAACTGGAAAGCCTCCTAAGAACATTTGTGGGATTGCTTTTTATCCAAAGTAGTGGGCTCAGTCACAGTTTTACCTAAGGACCCTGCCATGAGTATAAAATGGCATCTAAACATCCTCCAAAAGCAACTTTTTCCAAGGATCCAGAAATCATAGAATCATAGAATGTTAGAGTTGGAAGGGACATCAAGAGTCATCGTTTCTAACCCCCTGCTCAATGCAGGATTCACTAAACCATCTCCAGCCTCTTCTTGAAGACTTCCATTGAAGGAGAATTCTCCACCTCTCGTGGCAGCCTGTTCCATTCATGGATCACCCTCACTGTCAAAAAGTTTTTTTGAATATCTAATCTATATCTTCTACTTTTCATTTTCATTCCATTCAGCAATTTGGTGATGAACTATGCACCATGTCACAAGGCAAAAGTGATAACTGAATGAATGGTTGGTTGAACAAAACATTGACATTCTGGGTCCATGGCCAGGAAACACACTAGAGCTCAATGCCATTAAGAACCTGCAGTCAATTCTCAAAAGGTGGGCCATGAAAAATACAGGAATTGTGATATGCGCCAAGCACTGATTAGACAAAAGGGGGTTGTCATCAGTCAGGATTTGGTCTAGAAGAAGAAATCTAGCATGCCAGAGCAAGGACAGAAGTCTTAAAAAATAAGGGTCAACACTGTAATTGAGTCTTTGCAAAAACTTGATGAATTTGTCAATAAAAGTGTCTAAACTTATGAAATGTTCATTACTGTACCTCAGTAGCTATAGAAACATCTGACTTAAAGATCTAAAACAAGGAAGCAAATTTATGTCAATACTAAATCTTTTGGCCACGACTGTAGATGCTAATATGCTGATGATTTATGGCTGCCTGAAATTGGACTTAAAGCAACTTTTCAACCTGGGACTGAAAATTGACTAAGGCATATTTGAAGTGCTGAAGGACTGCTCATGTTATTGGTGTTTGGGCCTTTGTTATAAATGAGAGCCACAATATTGTGTTTTATTTTATCAAGCGTTCTCTATTAGTGGCAGATACCGTGGGGAAATAAGTATTTGATCCCTTGCTGATTGTGTAAGTTTGCCCACTGACAAAGACATGAATAGTCTATAGTTTTAAGGGTAGGTTAATGTTAACATTGAGAGATAGAATATAAAATATACAATCCAGAAAATCGCATTGTATAAATTATATAAATTTGCATTTTGCAGAGAGAAATAAGTATTTGATCCCCTACCAACCATTAAGAGTTCTGGCTCCTACAGACCAGTTAGGGTATGTGCACACGCTGCGGATTTTGCTGCGGATCTGCAGCGTTTCCGCAGCTGCGGGTCCGCAGCGGTTTCCCATGCATTTACAGTACCATGTAAACCTATGGGAAATGCAATCTGCAGTGCACATGCTGCGGAAAAAAACACGCAGAAAAGCAGCGGTTTATTTTCCGCAGCATGTCAATTCTTTGTGCGGAATCCACAGCAGTTTTACACCTGCTCCAATAGAAAACTGCAGGTGTAAACCCGCAGCAGAATCCGCAATAGAAACCGCGATAAATCCGCAGGAAAAACCGCCGCGGTTTTGCCCTGCGGATTTATCAAATCCGCTGCGTAAAAATCCGCAGCCCTCACAGATACGTGTGCACATACCCTCAGACACTCCTAATCAACTCATTACCTGCATTAAATACAGCTGTCTTACATAGTCACCTTTATAAAAGACTCCTGTCCACAGACTCAATTAATCAGTCAGACTCTAACCTCTACAACATGGGCAAGACCAAAGAGCTTTATAAGGATGTCAGGGACAACATCACAGACCTGCACAAAGATGGAATGGGCTATAAAACCACACGTAAGACGCTGGGTGAGAAGGAGACAACTGTTGGTGCAATAGAAAGAAAATGGATGAAATATAAAATGACTGTCAGTCGACATTAATCTAGGGCACCATGCAAAATCTCACCTCGTGGGGTATCCTTGATCATGAGGAAGGTGAGAGATCAGCCTAAAACTACACAGGGGGAACTTGTTAATTATCTCAAAGCAGCCGGGACCACAGTCACCAAGAAAACCATTG
This sequence comes from Ranitomeya variabilis, assembly GCF_051348905.1. Classification (NCBI taxonomy): domain Eukaryota; kingdom Metazoa; phylum Chordata; class Amphibia; order Anura; family Dendrobatidae; genus Ranitomeya; species Ranitomeya variabilis. The sequence goes on from NC_135232.1 coordinate 310,884,558, forward strand.
GTAACACATTACGCCGTAAAGGTTTAAAAACCTGCAGTGCTCGCAAGGTCCCCCTGCTCAAGAAGGCACATGTGCAGGCCCATCTGAAATTTGCCAATGAACACCTGGATGATTCTGTGAGTGATTGGGAGAAGGCGCTGTGGTCAGATGAGACAAAAATTGAGGTCTTTGGCTTTAACTCAACTTGTTGTGTTTGGAGGCAGAGAAATGCTGCCTATGAAAGAACACCATCCCCACTGTCAAGCATGGAGGTGTAAACATTATGTTTTTGGGGTATTTCTCTGCTAAAGTCACAGGACTACATCACCGCATCAATGGGAGAAAGGATGGAGCCATGTACATTAAAATCCTGAGTGTCAACCTCCTTCCCTCCGCCAGGACATTAAAAATGGGTCGTGGCTGGGTCTTCCAGCAAGACAATGACCCAAAACATGCAGCCAAGGCAACAAATGAGTGGCTCAAAAAGAAGCACATTAAGGTCATGGAGTGGCCTAGCCAGTCTCCAGACCTTAATCCCATTGAAAACTTATAGAGGGTGTTGACGCTCCGAGTTGACAAGTGACAGCCTCAAAATCGTAATGATTTAGAGATGATCTGAAAAGAGGAGTGGACCAAAATTCCTCCTGACATGTGCGCAAACCTCTTCATCAACTACAAAAAAGTCTGACTACTGTGCTTGCCAGCAAGGGTGTTGCCACCAAGTATTAGGTCTTGTTTGCCTGAGGGAATCAAATACTTATTTCTCACTGCAAAATTCAAATAAATGTATATAATTTGTACAATGTGATTTTCTGGATTTTAAAGTTAAAAGTAACCTACCCTTAAAATTATAGACTGTTCATGTCTTTGTCAGTGGGCAAACTTACAAAATCAGCAAGGGATCAAATACTTATTTCCCCCACTGTATTAATCCTCAATATTTAATATTTGAAGGGACTTTCTAATCCGAGACTGAAAAGTGACTACACATATCTCCTTTATAGTCACCCTACTTGGTGTCCTTCTTTTGCCTACCACTGCCTTCTCCCCTCATAAAGTGTTCTATTCCATTCACTTCCAAAATGGCCTCCACATTGGCAAGGGGAATACAGTTGTAAGTCTAAACAACATCTCCCCTGCCTCTCCTATCCCACATCATAGGAAAGGCTGGGGAGATGTGGATTATGCTTACAACTGCACTCCCATTCCAAATTGGAGGCCATCTTGGAAGCAGGAGGAACGAGTAGTAGATCTGAGCAGAGTATGAAGCTAGAGGCAAACAACGGACACCAGGTAAGATGATTATATGTGTAATATGTAAAATGTGTAAGGAGATAGACAAGTGAGAAGTCTCACACAGTTAATGCCTAATAGGGTGTCTGCACGCGAACCCCACTATCTGCTGGTCAAAGATGATACAGAAAGTGAAAGCAGAAAGAATGGCATTAGTAGGAACTCAAGGCTGAAGTGCATGTTCCCTCAGGGCTGAGATTGGAGAAGACACCAGGTCAGGTGATAGCTGATTAATAATTAATTATAAAATAGTTAATAATTATAAAAGGACCAGGAGGGCAGTAAACGTTAGGAATTGGTGCCCGAATCTGTAGCAGGATGAATGTGCAGTACAGCAAGCCCCCATTACATAAAACCAGACACGAGAAAAGGAACTGAGAGGCCAGACCCAAGTAAAGGAATCGAAAGACCAGACCCGAGTGAAGACTCGAGAGAGACTAGATCCAAGTGAAGACCCGAAAGAAACCAGAGCCGGCAGAGCTGAGCCAAGTGAGCAGAGTCGGAGCCGAGAAAGAGACGACTAAGCCACAGAGGAGGGACGTTCATGTGAGCTGTCGCTTTCAGCGTGGATGTACAGCACACAGTGGTGACCGGGGCTGTGCTTCAGAGAACAAGGCAGCCAGTGTGATGAATAGCCTGAGAAACTCATCAACCTGGGACTTGGGGCCTAGCGGGTAGTATCGGCCACCCCTGTTAGGGCCTGTGTGATGTTTTGTGTTGCTTAGAGAGTGACAACCATGATGGACCCAGTAGTGACAGTGACGTCCTGTGGGTTGGGGTGTTTAGGACTAAGACATCACTGATAATAACAGTTATTTAATGGTAATAGTAGAACGTAAGTCCGCAAGGACAGGGTCCTCTCCCCTCTGCACCAGTCTGTCATTGTAAATTTGTTTACTGTAAACGTTATCTGTAACCTCTTTTCTCATGTACAGCACCATTGAATTAATGGCACCAAAAAATAAATAATAATAAATGGCATTGTGTCAATATCCTGTTCATCTGAACTACTGTATTCTTTTTGAAACATAACTTATTTCATTTTCCCTGTTTGCAGTATCCCCTGATGTTGTGCCAAACGCACTCCTTTGTGTTAATCGAATAAATAGTTGTTGGTTTCGGTACCAATGTCTCCTCATTTTTTACGCTGTTGCATCTGCATACCTATTAACACTTGGCATAGTCGGTAGGATGCAACATTCAAGTACAGAAATGGCTGCTCAATCGGTAACTGAGTCCACAGGGGACAGCCACCCACTCAGATCTATGCCAAGAAAAATACAGGTGACAACTTACTGATGTGGGACTGGGTTGAACGTCTAAAGAGCATACTACGAATGCATCCTGCGTTATAGGCAGATATAGCTTGGTTGACCTCAGACCATGAGTCCCAACATATGGTCATTTTCAGACTTTCAAGAGACAGTGATACTGTAGATAAGGTGATCAAGATTCTAGGGGACATGCACAGCAATACTGTGAGCAGGTAGCAGGATGCAGTAACGGACCTGAAGCAGAGCAAGGGTTAACGGTTTTACTTCTAACAGGTGTATACTCCACGCAGGGTGGAGGATGGGGAGACAAGGATATAAAAGAATAAAGGGTAGCAGTTTGGGGAAATGCAAGGTACGACAATAACAAAAGGGTTCACGGTATAACTTATCCGGTCCTGACTATGTCCAGTATGCAATGTCCACAGGATGGAGAATGGTGCTAACAACTGTTAGCATGTAGTATGTCCGGTGTAGTCCCGGTGACGTAGATGAGCAGGACCCTGGCGTCGACGGTTAGTCTACGGTGTCTTTCATGGGTTCTTAGATCTGGGATCCAGCAAAGGAAGAATAGCACAGTTAACAGAGTTGTCAGAGCCTAACGTAGCTCGGCAGACATGGACAGTCTCTCTTAAGCGGTGTGCGCATGGTACTCACGACCCCGGGGCGTTTGGCACCTTATGTTGTGGGAACCAATGGGCACTCAGCATATCTCTGATCACAGTCTCTGTGAGTACCAGCGGGAATGCTGCGGCACAGGCCTATACTGCGGCAGTGCTCAAGGGACGGAGCACTCTCTTCTCCCTGTTGCGCGCTGAATGCTGGCGCCAAGTCTAAACACTTCCGTGCACGCTCTCCCTTTTTCCTCTTAGCCACACCCACTACAGTCAAGTGCAAAGGTTGGTCCAGTCTCCTAAGCTTTCCTCCGGACAACAGAGGAGACGGCCCCTAGAGTTTCGGACCCGGCGCAAGAGAGGTATCCCGGTCCGGGTCTCCTTCTTACAATACAACTGATTTAGTATTGCATATTCCCCTCTTCCATTGGGTTCAGACAGTGGGAGAGACTGTTGCCCAATACGTGAACGATCTGCAAGAAGTAACGGCTCACATCACTAAGAAAACCGAAGTTGAATATAGGGTACTAGGCTCCCTGGATGAAAAATTAAGGGACCAGCTGTTTGTAAGCCTAAGAGACACCTACCTGTGGCAGGCCCTGAAAGAACATCTACAATACAATCCCAATATGAGCTTCCCCGAGGTTGGAGCAGAAGCTAGAAGAAGCCCAAGAACAAGAGTCCCCAATTGTGGCAGGTCTGGTTCAAATCCATGAAATAACCGCTTTGGAGCTCAAAATGTCAAACCAGGCTGGGCCGTGAGTTACATCAAGAAAGCAGCAATACAGACCTAGGTGCCTACCAGACGAGCACAGAATTGAGTGTTGGACTTGAGGAGTGGTTGCCCCATGCAAGACAGCAAACAATGGAGGAGACCGTTAAGCGAAAGCTCCCCACAGTCAAGGAGCATACAGCAGGGCTAGGTTCCTCTGCAAGGAGGATTGAAGGCTCTGAAGATGTTTTTGTAATGTTTAGTACACAGTCTATTTAGAGTCTTGTGCTTGGAGGAAGACACAAGAGACATAGGTTTAGTTAGGACTTGCTTGTATTACTTCATACAAGTATGCCACAGAGAAACAGGTATTACATAATTGCAGGTACAGAGGCAGGAGACACGGCGGGCGACACAGCAGACCAGAGTAAACCTTAAGTTCAGCATTAAGCACAAAGCAGGTTCAGAGTCTCTCTGTTACTTCACTGGTAAATTTTGTTTAGCATGCAGCAGAGTTCTAGTGTCCACAAGTGTCCCAGAGATCCACAGTAGGAGATGGCTGGATTACTAAGTCCAAGACTTCCATGAGCAGGTCACAGGCTGACTGCAGACATGATTCAGAAGCACTGATTGAACAGCTGAGGCTGCTTAAAAAGGCAAGAGGCAGAGAATAGGGCGGAAACATAGAAGCTAGAAACTCCATACTGACTCAGGGCAAGGTAGCTGCAGCAGGACAAAGCAAAATGGCTGACGGAAAAACCAGGTTACAATAACAGAAAATCACAGCAGATATAGCAAAGAGACTGGAGAACCTTACAGTTATTTCCAAGAGTCCCACTAAGTGGGTTGAGCTGAACGGGCAAAGGATTCGGTGCCTAATAGATACACGGTCTCAAGTGGCCACAATGCCGGCACTGCTTCCCAAACGTTGCCCGATCAAAAGGGGTCCTGTTGTGATCCGCTTTTTGGCTCCCCTGGTGGTGGCTGGTGGTACTGGAGACTTGTGTGTGCTTTTCTGCCTCAGCTCACCTGCTTCCATCAGTTTTGGGAGTTCCCTATTTAGCCTTGCTCTCCAGTCACTTCCTTGCCGGTCATCATTGTAACCTGAGTCATTCAGTTGCATGTTCCTGCTACTAGTCTGCTGATCAGCTAAGTGGACTCTTGTCCTTATTGTTTTGTTTTTCTTGTCCAGTTTACAGTTTTGTCATTTCCTGTTACTGGAAGCTCTTGTGGACTGAAATTGCCACTCCTGTGTCATGAGTTGACACAGGAGTCTTAAAGTAATTTCAGGATGGGTTTTTGAAAGGGTTTTTCAGCTGACCGTGAAGTCCTCTTTTGTATCCTTCCTCTATCTAGTAAGTGGACCTCGCTTTGCTAAATCTACCTTCATACTGTGTATGTCTTTTCCTCTGAACTCACCGTTAATATACGTGGGGGCTGCTATCATCTTTGGGGAATTTCTCTAGAGGTAAGCCAGGTCTGTTCCTTCCTCTTCCAGGCGTAGTTAGTTCTCCGGCTGGCGCATGGCATCTAGGCAGCCGTAGGAATGCTTCCTGGCTACTGTTAGTTGTGTGGTAGATTTAGGTCATGGTCAGCTTGAGTTTCCATCACCCGAGAGCTAGTCTGTTATTTTTGTGTTTCTGATGTTCCCATGCCATTGGGGAATCATGACAGTATGACCGGCCATTGTTAAAGTAATTGGCAGAAGAAAGGAGAGTAAAAGAAGTCTGTAGATTTTTTTTTTTTCCTCTCATGTTTGCTACTTAGTTGGCTCAGTTGTATTTCTGCTCTATTTACAGCCTTGCCTTTCTCTCCTTCTAATCCTTGAATGGCTCTGATCTCTCCGGTTTAAGGATGGACCCTCAGAGTTTGGCTGCAGGTTTAAATAATCTTGCTACGAAGGTTCAGAATTTACAAGATTATGTTATACATACTCCTATTTCTGAACCTAAGATTCCTACACCAGAGATATTTTCCGGAGATAGATCTCGGTTTCTGAATTTCAAATGTAATTGTAAATTATTCCTTTCTCTCAGACCTCACTCCTCAGGAGATCCTGTTCAGCAGGTTAAGATTGTGATTTCTTTGCTGCGAGGTGACCCTCAAAATTGGGCATTTTCATTGACACCAGGGGATCCTGCGTTGCTCAATGTGGATGCGTTTTTTCTGGCTTTAGGGTTGCTGTATGAGGAACCTAATTTGGAGATTCAAGCTGAAAAAGCTTTAATAGCCCTGTCTCAAGGGCAAGATGAAGCTGAGATATACTGCCAAAAATTTCGTAAATGGTCTGTGCTTACTCAGTGGAATGAGTGTGCCCTAGCGGCAAATTTCAGAGAGGGCCTTTCTGATGCCGTTAAGGATGTCATGGTGGGGTTTCCTACGCCCACAGGTCTGAATGAGTCCATGACAATGGCGATTCAGATTGATCGGCGTTTGCGGGAGCGCAAACCCGTGCACCATTTGGCGGTATCTTCTGAAGGGACGCCAGAGAAAATGCAATGTGACAGAATTCTGTCAAGAAGCGAGCGGCAGAATTATAGGCGCAAAAATGGCTTGTGCTTCTACTGTGGTGATTCCGCGCATGTTATATCAGCATGCTCTAAACGTACTAGGAAGGTTGACAAGTCTGTTTCTATTGGCACTTTACAGTCTAAATTTCTTCTGTCTGTAACTCTGATTTGTTCATTATCAGTTATTACCGTGGATGCCTATGTGGACTCTGGCGCCGCTCTGAGTCTCATGGATTGGTCCTTCGCCAGGCGCTGTGGGTTTGATTTGGAGCCTCTGGAAGTTCCTATACCTCTGAAGGGTATTGATTCTACACCTCTGGCTTGTAATAGACCACAGTTCTGGATGCAAGTGACTATGCGTATGACTCCAGACCATCAGGAGATGATTCGCTTCCTCGTGTTGTATAATTTACATGATGTTTTAGTGCTTGGATTACCATGGTTACAATCTCATAACCCAGTACTGGACTGGAAAACTATGTCTGTGTTAAGCTGGGGATGTCGGGGGGCTCATGGGGACATACCTTTGGTTCCTATCTCGTCATCTATTCCCTCTGAGATTCCTGCATTTTTGTCGGATTTTGGGGATATTTTTGAAGAGCCTAAAATTGGTTCTCTCCCTCCCCACAGAGAGTGTGATTGCGCCATAGATCTGATTCCAGGCAGTAAATTTCTAAAGGGTCTTCAGAAGTTCTTGGGCTTTGCTAATTTTTATCGTCGATTTATAACTGTTTTTTCTGGTGTTGCTAAGCCTCTTACGGATTTGACTAAGAAGGGTGCTGATGTTGCCAATTGGTCCTCTGCCGCTGTGGAGGCCTTTCGGGAACTTAAGCGCCGCTTTTCGTCTGCCCCTGTGTTGCGCCAGCCATATGTCTCTCTCCCCTTTCAGGTTGAGGTCGATGCTTCCGAGATCGGAGCGGGGGCGGTTTTGTCGCAGAAAAGTTCCGATTGCTCAGTGATGAGACCTTGTGCGTTCTTTTCTCGAAAATTTTCTGCCGCCGAAAGAAATTATGATGTCGGTAATCGGGAGCTTTTGGCCATGAAGTGGGCATTTGAGGAGTGGCGTCATTGGCTTGAGGGTGCTAGACATCAGGTGGTGGTTTTGACTGATCACAAGAATCTGATTTATCTTGAGTCTGCCAGGCGCCTGAATCCTAGACAGGCGCGCTGGTCGTTGTTTTTCTCTCGGTTTAATTTTGTGGTCTCATATCTACCAGGTTCTAAGAATGTGAAGGCGGATGCCCTTTCTAGGAGTTTTGAGCCTGATTCCCCTGGTGATTCGGAACCTACAGGTATCCTTAAGGATGGGGTGATATTATCCGCTATTTCCCCAGATCTGCGACGTGCTTTGCAAGAGTTTCAGGCGGATAGACCTGATCGCTGTCCACCTGGTAGACTGTTTGTTCCGGATGATTGGACCAGTAGAGTCATCTCGGAGGTTCATTCTTCTACGCTGGCGGGTCATCCTGGAATTTTTGGTACCAGGGATTTGGTGGCTAGATCCTTCTGGTGGCCATCTCTGTCTCGTGATGTGCGTGTTTTTGTGCAGTCTTGTGATGTGTGTGCTCGGGCCAAGCCTTGTTGTTCTAGGGCTAGCGGGTTGTTGTTGCCCTTGCCTATTCCCAAGAGGCCTTGGACGCACATCTCGATGGACTTTATTTCTGATCTTCCTGTCTCTCAGAGGATGTCTGTTATCTGGGTGGTGTGTGACCGTTTTTCTAAGATGGTTCATTTGGTGCCATTGCCGAAGTTGCCTTCCTCGTCTGAGTTGGTTCCTTTGTTTTTTCAAAATGTGGTTCGCTTGCATGGTATTCCTGAAAATATCGTTTCTGATAGGGGTACCCAGTTCGTTTCTAGATTTTGGCGGGCATTCTGTGCCAGGTTGGGCATTGATTTGTCTTTTTCGTCTGCCTTCCATCCTCAGACTAATGGCCAGACGGAGCGAACTAATCAAACTTTGGAGACGTATTTGAGGTGTTTTGTGTCTGCGGATCAGGATGATTGGGTTGCCTTTTTGCCGTTGGCGGAGTTTGCTCTTAATAATCGGGCCAGTTCTGCCACTTTGGTTTCCCCTTTCTTTTGCAATTCGGGGTTTCATCCCCGTTTTTCTTCTGGTCAGGTGGAGTCTTCGGATTGTCCTGGAGTAGATGCTGTGGTGGATCGGTTGTATCGGATTTGGGAACAAGTGGTGGACAATTTGAATTTGTCCCAGGAGAGGACTCAGCGGTTTGCTAACCGCCAGCGTCGGGTTGGTCCTCGCCTTCGTGTTGGGGACTTGGTGTGGTTGTCTTCCCGTTTTGTCCCAATGAGGGTTTCTTCTCCTAAATTTAAGCCTCGGTTCATCGGTCCCTATAGGATTTTTGAGATTATTAACCATGTTTCCTTTCGTTTGGACCTTCCGGCATCTTTCGCTATCCATAATGTGTTCCATCGGTCGTTGTTGCGGAGATACGAGGTGCCGGTGGTTCCTTCTGCTGGGCCTCCTGCTCCTGTGCTGGTTGAGGGTGAATTGGAGTACGTTATAGAGAAGATCTTGGACTCCCGTATTTCCAGGCGGAGACTCCAGTACCTGGTTAAATGGAAGGGCTATGGTCAGGAAGATAATTCTTGGGTAACTGCCTCTGATGTTCATGCCTCGGATTTGGTTCGTGCCTTTCATAGGGCTCATCCGGGTCGCCCTGGCGGTTCTTGTGAGGGTTCGGTGCCCCCTCCTTAAGGGGGGGGTACTGTTGTGATCCGCTTTTTGGCTCCCCTGGTGGTGGCTGGTGGTACTGGAGACTTGTGTGTGCTTTTCTGCCTCAGCTCACCTGCTTCCATCAGTTTTGGGAGTTCCCTATTTAGCCTTGCTCTCCAGTCACTTCCTTGCCGGTCATCATTGTAACCTGAGTCATTCAGTTGCATGTTCCTGCTACTAGTCTGCTGATCAGCTAAGTGGACTCTTGTCCTTATTGTTTTGTTTTTCTTGTCCAGTTTACAGTTTTGTCATTTCCTGTTACTGGAAGCTCTTGTGGACTGAAATTGCCACTCCTGTGTCATGAATTGACACAGGAGTCTTAAAGTAATTTCAGGATGGGTTTTTGAAAGGGTTTTTCAGCTGACCGTGAAGTCCTCTTTTGTATCCTTCCTCTATCTAGTAAGTGGACCTCGCTTTGCTAAATCTACCTTCATACTGTGTATGTCTTTTCCTCTGAACTCACCGTTAATATACGTGGGGGCTGCTATCATCTTTGGGGAATTTCTCTAGAGGTAAGCCAGGTCTGTTCCTTCCTCTTCCAGGCGTAGTTAGTTCTCCGGCTGGCGCATGGCATCTAGGCAGCCGTAGGAATGCTTCCTGGCTACTGTTAGTTGTGTGGTAGATTTAGGTCACGGTCAGCTTGAGTTTCCATCACCCGAGAGCTAGTCTGTTATTTTTGTGTTTCTGATGTTCCCATGCCATTGGGGAATCATGACAGGGTCCCGACCATTTGGCTGATGGCTGTCAATCAGTTACCCAGCTGAGTAGCAGGGGTGGTATGGATGGAGATACGAGTCTGTGGATGGAACCTAGGAAAGAGGGGAATTGTGCTAGTGAAGGTGTTATGCACCCAGGTGGCGCACGTCGTTCGTGGACCCACTGTGCCATGGAGCCAGGCTTGCCTAGAAGGGGCATAGTCAAGCAGCTACCTGTCAGGACTCTGAACATTTTTTACCTTTTGTGCATTACTGCTCTTTTCCAAGATGGCGTCTTTGGTCTCATGTGCACTGTGTCTTCCTGCTATAAAACTCCACCCCAGCCTTCAGTCTGTGCTAGAGTATTCTGCCTTGCATCCAGCTCCTGACCTCTGATTACTCCCTGGCTATATACCTGCTCCTGTGAACCTGTGTGGTGATCCTGCTACTCTGCTCTGAGTTCCTGCTGCATACACCAGTTCCAGTAATCCTCCTTCATCTGCTGCTTGTATTTACTTCCATCTGCATTTGCTGGACATGTAAGCTGTTTGCTGCTCTGCAAAAACCTGAGACTATTAACCAGGCCTCCCTGGTTGGGCTAAGATATTATTTGAACTGCCTTATAAGCTTATCTATCTGTGTTTTGACTAAGACACGGATTTATTCGTGTCAAGTATCCTCAAGAATAATTGTGCTTCATAGACTTTCTGCGTGATTGCATTTTCCTCTGAAGTTTCAGGATCCACAGGTAGAATGGTTACTGAGTTTCAGACAGGGCCAATTCGGAGACTGAATTTAGCAGTCCGGATACACAGAATACTCGGATTCAAGTACTGCCGGAGCGACTTCTTTGTTCATGACCGGCTGCACAAAGACCAGGAACTACGGGTTTATGACTGGCAGCACAAGGACCAGGGACTTCGGGTTCCGGACTGGCCACACAAGGACCAGAGACTATGAGTTCAGGACACTGGCCACACCTGGACCAGGGGACCTCACAACTCACTAGTAGACCACCACAATACCTAATGATTCAATGTTCCTTTGGCACCTCCCTCTTAACATTGGCTGGGGGGGGCATTTTACTATGTGTGCTCTGCCCCTTTAAGAGCAGGTAAGCGACCCAAACTAGGCACACCACTGGGAAGTGCGGTACGCACAACACATGGAAGCAGGGAGCACGCCGGTAACCATATCCCACGGTTTGCCGGTGTACAGAGGCTATCCAGCATGAAATACCTATGGGAAATACAGCCCCCATAAGAGAGATATTGACAGGTTCCTTCACAGATGTATTGAGAAGTGAAAGATCTGTAGGCCCACATGCTACAAAACAGTGTGATATGAGAAAGCCATATCCACATGTTTGTCCAGAAGAAAGATGGGACTTTGAGGTTCCGTGTGGACTATTGTCACGCTGGGTGAGGGAGAAGCATATTTATATATACACCACCACGTTTGAGGAGCATCTTGCTAGACTCGGGCAGATGCTAGATCGGCTTCAGAAGCATGATCTGAAGTTAAAGCCTTGAAGGTGTCATCTGTTCCAGAAGGAAATAGAATTCCAAGGACATACAGTCTCCAGTGAAGAAATGTACAAGGAGAAAAATGCTGCCATGGCCTACACCCACGATGTTGAGAGAATTAAAAGCATTCCTGGGCCTATCGGGGTATTATAGAAGATTCATCAATGAATTAGCAAAGACGGCATCCCAAAAACACAAACTCCTAAGGGTGGCAAGCAGGAGGTCCCAAGAGTTTGCCGCTTCAGTGGGAGGCGAAGCAGGAAAAAGCCTTCCAGGCACTAAAACTTGCCTACGCAGACTTCTGTCAACCATTTGTGTTATACAGGTACGGGAGTCTCCACGGTCTGGGAACAGTGCTCGCCCAAGTCCAGGAAGGGCAAGAACGAGTGATTGCCTACGCTAGTAGATCTCTACAGAATATACAATGGGTATGGAAAGTATTCTGACCCCTTTAAATTTTTCTCTTTGTTTCATTGCAGCCATTTGGTAAATTCAAAAAAGTTAAGTTTTTTTTACCATTAATGTACATTCTGCACCCCATCTTGACTGAAAAAAAACTGAAATGTAGAAATTTTTGCAAATTTATTAAGTGTGGTGAAGGAAGCCCAAGAGAGGGGTGTGCGTTTCAGAACAGAGATGACCTTCCAGTGGCTGCAACGGCTTGTGTATTGGCCACAACTATGTCAGGTGGTGGAAGAAGTTTGTTGGAAGTGGCAGTGTGAATTGGCTAAACCTCCAGAACAGAGAGCATCCACACAAGTGATAATGACCATGATCTGAGCCACTAGAAGTGTTAATGATGGATTACCTCATGATGGGCCGCTCTCATAACGTTTGTTAATATTGCCTAGTGATGATGAACCACTTCACAAAGTTCAGTTGTAGTTCTGACCCGGGATCAGATGGTTGATTCAGTGGCCCAAGCCATCTGCTTAGACTTTATCCCTGTATATGGGTGCCCGAAGAAGATCCATTCTGATCAAGGGGAATGCTTTCAGGGGAGAGTCATGGAAGAACCACACTAACTCTATGATATTGAGAAGTCCTGTGAACGCTTCAACAGAACATTGTTACAGATGCTAAGGGTGCTGGAAGAGGATCAGAAAATGAGGTGGCCTGAATTTGTTCTGGAATTAGTGGGGGTGTACAACAACTGAACTCATGCCGCAAGCAGGTACACACCGTACTTTTCACTGTTTGGCCATAACAACTGTGAAATAACTGAGCTAGAGCTTGACCCTGAGGAAGATTGCACCAGGATGAGCTTGTTTACCTGGGTGTGTGAACATCAGCATCGGCTGCAGATGCTGATGTGGCTCATTGAACAGAAAATCCAGGTAATGAGCCATCCAGACATGACCCCCTTGCAGGAGACACCACTATAACCTGGAGATTGAGTGCTGATACGAGCAAAGCGCCGTAGGGGAAAGTTAGATTACAGATGTGAAACGAATCCCCAGGAACTCTACATCAAGGAGGCTTGCGGAGGATGAGGATGAATGGTTGGTGGTACCTGCAGTGCCAAGGGAAGCAACACTACCACTCCAGGCTGATCCAGAGAATAGGTCAGAGACTGAACATGCAAGAGAAGTACCAGAAGGTCCGAATGTTCCTGAAGAAAGTAACCAAGAGGTGCCTTGGAGAACAAAGTGTGCCATTGCTGGTGTCCCACCCACAAGGTTTGTAGAGGATTACTTTGGAGCGCCCCGTCAGGGCAAGGGGTACTCGGTACCGGGTACTGCGGTTCACAGGGGGATGTCACGGTTGCTGTGACCCGGTCCGTGGCCCTGGGACATCCGTATAAAAGGGAAAGGTCTTTAAAGGGATAAAGTTTATGTTCGTGACGCCACCTGTGGTATTCGGTCAGGGTGACCGACGCTGCTTTAAGAGGTCCGCTGGGGTGATGTTATGGCAGCTAGATGGTATACCTTCCCACATGTGAATTATATCCCCAGGGCTTCCCAGTGTGAAGATGGTGGTATGGTGAGGGGCGCAGAGAAGAACAAGGACACAAGGTTGCAGTCTCTTTACCTTTACTGAAGACTTCAGCATCAGGATGAGGCTGTTTATAGGGACTCTAGCATGCCCCGGCCTCTGAGGGGTGCCACCGTGCCTCCTGGGTGTAGGTGCGGACAGGTAACATGCAATTAGCTGTCCTGCCGGTCTCTGAAGTAAGGCATAGAGGTCCTTACTACCTCGGTGTTCCGGCTACCGGTGTTCTGCACCTCAGAAGGAGGCAGCCTGTCTGGGGCTGGTCCCCTTCTGGTATCCTCTCCTGTGCTTTGCTTTCCTTCACGATCGCTGCAAAACAATTCTGCTTTCAAAATGTCTCTTTCTGGCACCTGCAGCTCTTAGGACATGCACAGCTCCGTGGATCCTCTCCTCTGTCCTCTGACAGGAATTTGCTCCTGCCAGGAACAGCATCCCTGAAGGACTGACCAACTCTCCCTCCAAACTACCAGTTATATATGTATATGGGGAGTCACCTGGTAAATAGGATCAAAAGCTCCCCCTGGTGGCCTGGAGTGTGAATGTGTTGCATGTTTGTGATACCTGGATGCAGTTATCCTTTCTTGCCTCCAAACGTAGCATCACTCTCCCCTGGAGGAAAGCAATACCACTTTGACGACCAGGACCCTGGGGCGCCACACTCGCCCCTGCCCCGTTAAATCCAGTACTCCCGGACTGGGAAAAGAAGAACAACAATACATGTTAATGCAAAAAGACATACAATTTTTAAAATGCTATAAACTTATAAAACTAATTAATACTATACCTAGAGCTTCCCTTTATGGGAGGTGAGGACACTTGAACGTTACAATAACTATTTACATGCATACTTTCACAAATAGGGAAATTTTAATAAAACAATATAACTATGAGCTAACTATGAAATACGATTACCCACTATGGGTATACTAGCTTAGGACTTCAAAGTGCAAAATAATCATTTAATCTTTATTCAAGTGCACTTTAATCTTTATTCAAAAGTGCATCATTAAGCATTTTCCTACTATCTGTCTAAATCTAAATGTCAATTTTATTATTATTTACTATATTAACCCTTTAATATATTAACTTTCTATCTTGCAACATACAAGTCTATCTGGCAAAGTGCAACGATTCAACATTCCCTTTAACCCCTTCCCGACCTTTGACGCATACGCTGCGTCATGAAAGTCGGTGCCAATCCGACCTGTGACGCAGCGTATGCGTCATGGAGGGATCGCGCTCCTGCAGATCGGGTGAAAGGGTTAACTCCAATTTCACTCGATCTCCAGGAACAGGGGGAGTGGTGCTTCAGCCCAGGGGGGGTGGCTTCACCCCCTCGTGGCTACGATCGCTCTGATTGGCTGTTGAAAGTGAAACTGCCAATCAGAGCGATTTGTAATATTTCACCTAAAAAAACGGTGAAATATTACAATCCAGCCATGGCCGATGTTGCAATATCATCGGCCATGGCTGGAAAACCTAATCTGTCCCCCCCCACACCCACCGATCTCCTCCCCCGTCCTCCGTTATGTGGTCCACCCCCCTAAGTCGTCCTGTCCGCTCCCCCCGTCGTCCTGTCCGCTCCCCCCGTGCTCCGGTCCCCCCTCCCTGTGCTCCGGTCCCCCCCCCCCGTGATCCGATCACCCCCCTTTCATACTTACCGGGCCTCCCGGTGTCCGTCCGGCTTCTCCATGGGCGCCGCCATCTTCCAAAATGGCGGGCGCATGCGCACTGCGCCCGCCGAATCTGCCGGCTGGCAGATTCGTTTCAGATGTATTTTGATCACTGCGATATAGCCTATCACAGTGATCAAAATAAAAAAAATAGTAAATGACCCCCCTTTATCACCCCCATAGGGACAATAATAAAAATAAATAAAATATATATATATATATTTTTTTTCTACTAGGGTTAGGGTTAGAACTAGGGTTAGAATTAGGGGTAGGGGTAGGGTTAGGGTTAGGGGTAGGGTTAGGGCATGGGCACACAGTGCGGATTTGGCTGCGAATCCGCAGCGGATTGCCGCGGATCCGCAGCAGATTGGCCGCGGATCCGCAGCGGATTGGCCGCGGATCCGCAGCGGATTGGCCGCGGATCCGCAGCGGATTGGCCGCTGCGAATTCGTAGCAGTTTTCCATCAGGTTTACAGTACCATGTACACCTATGGAAAACCAAATCCGCTGTGCCCATGGTGCGGAAAATACCGTGCGGAAACGCGGTGTTGTATTTTCCGCAGCATGTCAATTTTGTGCGGATTCCGCAGCGTTTTACACCTGTTCCTCAATAGGAATCCGCAGGTGAAATCCGCACAAAAAAACACTGGAAATCCGCTGTAAATCCGTAGGTAAAGCGCAGTGCCTTTTACCTGCGGATTTTTCAAAAATGGTGCGGAAAAATCTCACACGAATCCGCAAAGTGGGCACATAGCCTTAGGGTTAGGGTTGGAATTAGAGTTAGGGTACCGTCTCACAGTGGCACTTTGATCGCTACGACGGTACGATCCGTGACGTTCCAGCGATATCCATACGATATCGCTGTGTCTGACACGCAGCAGCGATCAGGGACCCTGCTGAGAATCGTACGTCGTAGCAGATCGTTTGGAACTTTCTTTCATCGCTGGATCTCCCGCTGTCATCGCTGGATCGTTGTGACAGCGATCCAGCGATGCGTTCGCTTGTAACCAGGGTAAACATCGGGTTACTAAGCGCAGGGCCGCGCTTAGTAACCCGATGTTTACCGTGGTTACCAGCGTAAAAGTTAAAAAAAAAAACCGTACATACTCACATTTCGGTGTCCTTCAGGTCCCTTGCCGTCTGCTTCCCGCTCTGACTGTCTGCCGGCCGGAAAGTGAGAGCACAGCACAGCAGTGACGTCACCGCTGCGCTCTGCTCTCACTGTACGGCGGCACTCAGTCAGAGCGGGAAGCAGACGGCAAAGGACCTGAAGGACACCGAAATGTGAGTATGTACAGTTTTTTTTTTTTTACTTTTACGCTGGTAACCACGGTAAACATCGGGTTACTAAGCGCGGCCCTGCGCTTAGTAACCCGATGTTTACCCTGGTTACCCGGGACCTTGGCATCGTTGGTCGCTGGAGAGCGGTCTGTGTGACAGCTCCCCAGCGACCACACAACGACTTTCCAACGATCACGGCCAGGTCGTATCGCTGGTCGTGATCGTTGGTAAATCGTTATGTGAGACGGTACCCTTAGGGTTGGAATTAGGGCTAGGGTTGGAAATAGGGTTAAGATTAGGCTTGTGGTTAGGGTTAAGGATAGGGTTAGGGTTGTGTTGGGGTTACAGTTGTGGGTAGGGTTGGGATTAGGGTTAGGATTAGGGTTGGATTTAGGGTTACGGGTGTGTTGGGGTTAGGGTTGTGGTTAGGGGTGTGTTGGGGGTTAGGGTTGTGATTAGGGTTATGGTTACAGTTGGGATTAGGGTTAGGGGTGTGTTGGGGTTAGTGTTGAAGTTAGAATTGAGGGGTTTCCACTGTTTAGGCACATCAGGGGTCTCCAAACGCAATATGGCGCCACCATTGATTCCAGCCAATCTTGCGTTCAAAAAGTCAAATGGTGCGCCCTCCCTTCCAAGCCCCGACGTGCGCCCAAACAGTGGTTTACCCCCACATATGGGATACCAGCGTACTCAGGACAAACTGGGCAACAACTATTGGGGTCCAATTTCTCCTGTTACCCTTTCAAAAATAAAAAATTACTTGCTAAAACATAATTTTTGAGGAAAGAACAATTATTTTTTATTTTCACGGCTCTACGTTATAAACGTATGTGAAGCACTTGGGGGTTGAAAGTGCTCATCACACATCTAGATAAGATCCTTTTGGGGTCTAGTTTCCAAAATGGGGTCACTTGTGGGGGGTTTCTACTGTTTAGGCACATCAGGGGCTCTGCAAATGCAACGTGACGCCCGCAGACCATTCCATCAAAGTCTGCATTTCAAATGTCACTACTTCCCTTCCAAGCCCTGACGTGCGCCCAAACAGTGGTTTACCCCCACATATGGGGTACCAGCATACTCACAACAAACTGGGCAACAAATATTGGGGTCCAATTTCTCCTGTTACCCTTGTGAAAATAAACAATTGCTTGCTAAAACATCTTTTTTGAGGAAAGAAAAATGATTTTTTATTTTCACGGCTCTGCGTTGTAAACTTCTGTGAAGCACTTGGGGGTTAAATGTGCTCACCACACATCTAGATAAGTTCCTTGGGGGGTCTAGTTTCCAAAATGGGGTCACTTGTGGGGGGTTTCTACTGTTTAGGCACATCAGGGGCTCTGCAAACGTAACATGATTCCCGCAGACCATTCCATCAAAGTCTGCATTCCAAATCGTCACTACTTCCCTTCCGAGCCCCGGCATGTGCCCAAACAGTGGTTTACCCCCACATATGGGGTATCAGCGTACTCAGGAGAAACTGCACAACAACTTTTGGGGTCAAATTTTTCCTGTTACCCTTGGGAAAATTAAAAAATTCTGGGCTAAAAAAATATTTTTGAGGAAAGAAAACACATTTATTATTTTCACGGCTCTGCGTTATAAACTTCTGTGAAGCACTTGGGGGTTCAAAGTGCTCACCACACATCTAGATAAGTTCCCTTGGGGGTCTAGTTTCCAAAGTGGGGTCACTTGTGGGGAGTTCCTACTGTTTAGGCACATCAGGGGCTCTGCAAACGCAACGTGACGCCCGCAGAGCATTCCATTAAAGTCTGCATTTCAAAACGTCACTACTTCCCTTCCAATCCCCAACGTGTGCCAAAACAGTGGTTTACCCCCACATATGGGGTATCAGCGTACTCAGGAGAAACTACAAAACAACTTTTGGGGTCCAATTTCTCCTGTTACCCTTGGGAAAATAAAAAATTGTGGGTTAAAAAATCATTTTTGAGGAAAGAAAAATAATTTTTTATTTTCATGGCTCTGCGTTATGAACTTCTGTGAAGCACTTGGGGGTTCAAAGTGCTCATCACACATCTAGATTAGTTCCTTGGGAGGTCTAGTTTCCAAAATGGGGTCACTTGTGCGGGAGCTCCAATGTTTAGGCACACAGGGGCTCTCCAAACGCAACATGGTGTCCGCTAATGATTGAAGCTAATTTTCCATTTAAAAAGCCAAATGGCGTGCCTTCCCTTCCGAGCCCTGCCGTGCGCCCAAACAGTGGTTTACCCCCACATATGGGGTATCATCGTACTCAGGACAAACTGGACAACAACATTTGGGGTCCAATTTCTCCTATTATCCTTGGGAAAATAAAAAACTCCGGGCTAAAAATCATTTTTGAGGAAAGAAAAATAATTTTTTATTTTCATGGCTCTGCGTTATAAACTTCTGTGAAGCACCTGGGGGTTTTAAGTGCTCACTATGCATCTAGATTAGTTCCTTGGGGGGTCTAGTTTCCAAAATGGGGTCACCTGTGGGGGAGCTCCAATGTTTAGGCACACAGGGGCTCTCCAAACGCGACATGGTGTCCACTAACGATTGGAGCTAATTTTCCATTCAAAAAGTCAAATGGCGCGCCTTCCCTTCCGAGCCTTGCCGTGCACCCAAACAGTGGTTTACCCCCACATATGAGGTAACGGCGTACTCAGAAGAAATTGCCCAACAAATTTTAGGATCCATTTTATCCTGTTGCCCATGTGAAAATGAAAAAATTGAGGCTAAAAGAAATTTTGTGTGAAAAAAAATGTACTTTTTCATTTTTACGGATTAATTTGTGAAGCACCTGGGGGTTTAAAGTGCTCACTATGCTTCTAGATAAGTTCCTTGGGGGGTCTAGTTTCCAAAATGGGGTCACTTGTGGGGGAGCTCCAATGTTTAGGCACATGGGGGCTCTCCAAACGCGACATGGTGTCCGCTAAAGATTGGAGCCAATTTTTCATTCAAAAAGTCAAATGGCGCTCCTTCCCTTCCGAGCCCTGCCGTGCGCCCAAACAGTGGTTTACCCCCACATATGAGGTATCGGCGTACTCAGGACAAATTGGACAACAACATTCGTGGTCCAGTTTCTCCTTTTACCCTTGGGAAAATAAAAAAATTGTTGCGAAAAGATCATTTTTGTGACTAAAAAGTTAAATGTTAATTTTTTCCCTCCATGTTGCTTCTGCTGCTGTGAAACACCTGAAGGGTTAATACACTTCTTGAATGTGGTTTTGAGCACCTTGAAGGGTGCAGTTTTTAGAATGGTGTCACTTTTGGGCATTTTCAGCCATATAGAACCCTCAAACTGACTTCAAATGTGAGGTGGTCCCTAAAAAAAATGGTTTTGTAAATTTTGTTGTAAAAATGAGAAATCACTGGTCAAATTTTAACCCTTATAACTTCCTAGCAAAAAAAAAATTTGTTTCCAAAATTGTGCTGATGTAAAGTAGACATGTGGGAAATGTTATTTATTAACTATTTTGTGTCACATAACTCTCTGGTTTAACAGAATAAAAATTCAAAATGTGAAAATTGCAAAATTTTCAAATTTTTCGCCAAATTTCCGTTTTTTTCACAAATAAACTCAGAAATTATCGACCTAAATTTACCACTAACATGAAGCCCAATATGTCACGAAAAAACTATCTCAGAACCGCAAGGATCCGTTGAAGCGTTCCTGAGTTATTACCTCATAAAGGGACACTGGTCAGAATTGCAAAAAATGGCAAGGTCATTAAGGCCAAAATAGGCTGGGTCATGAAGGGGTTAAGGGTTCAAACAATACTCGAGTCTTTTTCTTTTAATACTGAGGTAGTGCAATTAGTATTCAAGTCAATCATTAACTCTAAAAGAGCAGCAATAGCAACTTTCACGAAAATGTCAGAAGCAGTCTCTTCAAAAAGCTCCTTTTGTAAAACCAGTAGAAAGCACCTTTAAAAAGGTGCAAACTATTTACAGCGGAAAGTTTGTGAGCCATTCACTGTCCATGACTCCAGTGTCTTTGAATGAAAGGCAACGAGCAACTTGTGCAAAACATAGGATCCCTTTTAACATGGGACCCCTTTAAGTGGAAACCCTGGTCTGGTTCAATGAACTTGAAACGGTAACATTCATTTAAAACTTGCAGCAAAAGATGAACATGTAACTATTTACAGTTATTTTCACATTTGGCATATTTTATTATAGCAGCTTCCAAGGCACCAGTCGGTATCGAACACGTCTTGGCCCGGAAACATTTGTACACAGATCCTCATCTGATGCTATATCAACGTCATGGGTTTGCCTCTCATGTATTAGCTGCTATCAAAGTTTGTGTGGCTTGAGTACGTACAGTATATCAGCTATTGCAGTTGCTACAGCAGTTGTCTCAGTGGTTGTGATTATGCACACAGTGGTAGTAGTGTTGGTTTGAGGAGTTGCAGGCTCTGTAACCAGAGGGATTGTGGTGGGATCAACTTTGACACTAGGTGGCACTGTGGTGGGTACACGTTTCCTAACGTTTCGAGCGCACCAGCCCTTTTCATCACGGTGACGGGTGTAGGTCACATGATCCCCTCGGCATAGATCCTGTTCAGGATGTCCCTCCTGGAGATGAGATTCCATGTCACTGCGGGTGTCATAGACCTTCGTCGGTAGCCCGGATTCCTGAATGAAACCCCAACCCCTTTTATGGTAGAAGGCCACTACTACACCCTATCTTGCTGGGTTCTTGTCACTTTGCTGGGTGTTATGGGTCTGCGCTTTGCGTTGGGCCTCACTCCCTTTGTCCTCCTTCCATTTTAGTACCAGATGTCGGTTATATTCCTCCCAGGTGAGGGCTTCAATATGGGACCCTTCTGGGTGGGCCTCCCCAGGAGACCCGATTGGTTCTGCTCTCGGATTGTCCAATTGGAAGACCACCACCTGGAGGCTCACCTCCAGCGGTGTGCCTATAGATGTTGGGAGCGGGCCTGTCAGCGTCTCATCATCGGTGGTAATAGACGCTGGGGCAGGGCCTTCATCTGGGGCAGGCGCTGTCGCTGGAGCGAGGTTAGTGACTGGGGGAAGAGCGGTCGCTAGAGCGGGATCGGTCACAGGGGCAGGGCCGCTTTCTATACCTGCGTCTGATGTGGTTCCACCTATGCCAGTCTGCTCCGCTGATGAGGATGCTGGAGTCGGCTGCTGCACGGACTGCGACTCTTCCAGTGCGATCTTTCTGCACAGGACCGACTTCCGTTTCTTCACCGCGGTCAGCTCTGTGTCCAGGAGCTGGTGGCTCAGCTCCTCCAACTGCGATTCCAAGAAGTCCGGATCTTCCAGCAGCGGCAGGTCTGGGTCCCCCTCCGGTTGCCTGGGATAGTCCTGGGTCCCTTTGTCATCCTTTGGGTACCCGTTAGTTGCCATCTCCTCTTCTGGATCTGTGGCCACACATGCACGCTGCTCCTCCATCTCTTGGGGGCGGGGCTTCTTCACCTTGTTCCCGCCATTGCAGATCAGGAGGCGGACATTTTTGGCAGATGGGCAGGTCCTCATCGTGTAATAGCACTCGTAGGGGGCGTTCATCACAGTTCGTGCCGTTTTGGTAGTCTCCTCACATGATGGCACACCCTTCTTCTAAGGCGCTCCTCGTGGCGCTGTAATGGTGGCGGTTTTGGCGGCAATTTTGGCGATCTTTTGTGATACACATTCTCACAATAAAGTACGGTTCAGGCACAGTTCTGGCACAGTCTTATAGGCGCACATGACCCGATTTGCTTGGTCAGTCCATCCTGTTCGTGATGCCAAGTTGGAGCGCCCGGCCAGGGCCGTGGGGTACTCGGTACCGGGTCCTGCGGTTCACAGGAGGATGTCATGGCGGCAACCCGGTCCGTGGCCCTGGGACGTCCGTATAAAAGGGAAAGGTCTTTAAAGGGATAAAGTTTATGTTCATGATGCCACCTGTGGCATTCGGTCAGGGTGACCGACGCTGCTTTAAGGGGTCCGCTGGGGTGATGTTATGGCAGCTAGATGGTATACCTTCCCACAGGTGAAGTATATCCCCAGGGCTTCCCAGTGTGAAGATGGTGGTATGGTGAGAGGCGCAGAGAAGAACGGGGACACAAGGTTGCAGTCTCTTTACCTTTACTGAAGACTTCAGCATCCACAGTCCAGGGCACCAGACCACAGGGCAGGCAGAGTCCAGCCGGTTCGGAGGCAAGTCCAGAGTGCCCTCGTCCAGGTGGAAATCAATAGCCTTCCCTTGCGCTGTAGTGGTGGAGTCCCTTACTGCATTAGCTTCAAATAAGGGCCTCACAGATGTGGTGTCTCTCTCTCTGTCCCTCATAGTCGGATAGGACAAAACCCATATGACTGGTGGCTTGAGGCTTTTTATAGGGACTCTAGCATGCCCCGGCCTCTGAGGGGTGCCACCGTGCCTCCTGGGTGTAAGTGCGGACAGGTAACATGCAATTTGCTGTCCTGCCGGTCTCTGAAGTAAGGCATAGAGGTCCTTACTACCTCGGTGTTCCGGCTACCGGTGTTCTGCACCTCAGAAGGAGGCAGCCTGTCTGGGGCTGGTCCCCTTCTGGTATCCTCTCCTGTGCTTTGCTTTCCTTCACGCTTGCTGCAATAAAATTCTGCTTTCAAAATGTCTCTTTCTGGCAGCTGCAGCTCTTAGGGCATGCACAGCTCCGTGGACCCTCTCCTCTGTCCTCTGACAGGAATTTGCTCCTGCCAGGAACAGCTTCCCTGAAGGACTGACAAAACTCTCCCTCCAAACTACCAGTTATATATGTATATGGGGAGTCACCTGGTAAATAGGATCAAAAGCTCCCCCTGGTGGCCTGGAGTGTGAATGTGTTGCATGTTTGTGATACCTGGATGCAGTTATCCTTCCTTGCCTCCAAACATAGCATCACTCTCCCCTGGAGGAAAGCAATACCACTGTGACGACCAGGACCCTGGGGCGCCACAACTTCATTTGGCAGTACATAATGCAGGAGGCACAAGAATGTGCTCGGACACTAGTAATGCTTGGACTTCCCCTAGGAGCATTTAGAGATGAAGTGGTCTTTGTCACCCGAGGACTGGCGAGTTTAAATAGAAGCGGAATGTAGGGAGATAGACAAGTGAGAAGATACATACAGTAAATGCCTAACAGAGTGTCTGCAAGCGAACACCGCCATCTGCTGACCAAAGATGACAGAAAAAGTGAAAGCAGAAAGAATTGCATTAGTAGCAACTCAAGAGTGAAGTGCATGTTCCCTCTGGGAAGAGATTGGAGAAGACACCAGGTCAGGTGATAGCTGTGGAACAGTTAGTGATTAAAAAAGGCCCAGGAGGGCATTGAAGGGAGGAGTTGGTGCCTGAACCTGTAGCAGGATGGACATGTGGTACAGCGAGCTGACTTATAGCCACCATTACGAGAGACCAAAAAGAAATTTGAGAGACCAGACCCGAGTGAAGACCCGAGAAAGACCAGACCCGAGTGAAAACCCAAGAGAGACCAGATCCGGAGTCGGATAGACGACTAGGCCGTAGCGGCCATACATTCGCGTGAGCCCTTGCTTTCAGTATAGACGTGTGATACAAAATGGGGACTGGGGCTGTGCTTCAGGGAACGATGATGGCCAGTGTGACTAGTGGGCCGAGAAACTCCAACCTGAGACTTGAGGCCTAGTGGGTAGTATCAGCGACCACCCCTAGGGCCTGTGTGGTGTTTTGTGTTGCCTAGAGAGTGATAACAATGACAGGCCAATAGTGAAAGTGACGCCCTGAGGGTTGGGGTATTAGGACTAAGACATCACTGACGATAAAAGTTATTGAATGGTAATAATAGAACGATAGTGTGTAAATAGCATTGTGTCAATATCCTGTTAATCTGAACTACTGTATTCTTCTTGTAACATAACTTGTTTAATTTTCACTATTTGCGCTATCCCCTGATATTGTGCTAAAGGCACACCTTTAATTGTGTTTATCAAATAAATAGTTGTTGGTTTAAATACCACTGTCTCTTCATTTTTTTGCCATGTTGCATCAGCATGCCTATTCACAAATGTATAGTCACTGTTTAGTCCTAGAGTGGAAAGTCCCTTTAAGGGCACGTTCACACATTCTGTATTTGGTCAGTATTTTACATCAGTATTTCTAAGCCAAAACCAGGAGTGGAACAATCAGAGCAAAAGAACAATAGAAACATATGCACCACTTCTGTATTTATCACACACTTCTGGTTTTGACTTACAAGTACTGATGTAAAATACTGACCAAATACTGTTCATGTGAACGTGGACTAAAGGTTAAGTAATGGGGATCAATATCTGCCACAAATAAAGAAGGTTTGATAAAATAAAATACAATGTTGTGGTTCTAATTTATAACAAACGCCGCAACACCAATAACTTGCACAGTCTTTGGCACTTCAAATATGCCTTATCTTCTGCTGACAAAGAGTGGACCAAGTGATCAATGGTAAAACAAATGAGGTTGTTTTTTTTAGGCCGGCGTCACACTCAGCGTAAGACAATACGGTCCGTTTTTTACGGCCGTAATACGGAGAAATGTTCCCAAAATAGTGGTCCGTATGTCATCCGTAGGCAGGGTGTGTCAGCGTATTTTGCGCATGGCATCCTCCGTATGTAATCCGTATGGCGTCCGTACTGCGATATTTTCTCGCAGGCTTGCAAAACCGACATCTAATGGATTTATGTGCTCAAATGTCCGTTAAAACATATATACAGTATATATATATATATATATATATATATATATATATATATATATGTCATTGAGACACATATATATATATATTCTGTATTTATATTTAATTCAGCGCGATATATGTGAAAAGCCGGTAATTCAATTGCCGGCTTCTCATTTCTCCTTCCCAAACCCGACATGATATGAGACATGGTTTACATACAGTAAACCATCTCATATCCCTTTTTTTTTTTGCATATTCCACACTACTAATGTTAGTAGTGTGTATGTGCAAAATTTGGTTGCTGTAGCTGCTAAAATAAAGGGTTAAATGGCGGAAAAAATTGGCGTGGGCTCCCGCGCAATTTTCTCCGCCAGAATGGTAAAGCCAGTGACTGAGGGCAGATATTAATAGCCTAGAGAGGGTCCATGGTTATTGCCCCCCCCCCCCGGCTACAAACATCTGCCCCCAGCCATCCCAGAAAAGGCACATCTGGAAGATGCGCCTATTCTGGCACTTGGCCACTCTCTTCCCACTCCCGTGTAGCGGTGGGATATGGGGTAATGAAGGGTTAATGCCACCTTGCTATTGTAAGGTGACATTAAGCCAGGTTAATAATGGAGAGGCGTCAATTATGACACCTATCCATTATTAATCCAATTGTCTGAAAGGGTTAAAAAACACACACACACATTATTAAAAATTATTTTAATGAAATAAACACACCGGTTGTTTTAATATTTTATTGCTCTCTCAATCCACCTGAAGACCCTCGCTTGGCAAAATAATAAACCCACAATATACATACCATCCGAGGATCTGTCAGGTCCCACGATGTAAATCCTTCTGAAGGGGTTAAATCAATTTACAGGCAGGAGCTGCGCTAAAGCACTCGCTCGTGCCTGTAATCCCCGGGTGCTGAAAGGAAAGCTGGGTGATCTGTATTTACCTTGAGTTGCGGTGAGGCGCCCTCTGGTGGATGAACTCATATGAACTCGAGCGTGGGAACTTTTCCAAGGCTCCAGTTCATGAGGACATCCAGCAGAGGGCGCCTCACCGCGACTCTATGTAAGTACAGATCACTCTGCTTTCCTTTCAGCACCCGGGGATTACAGGCACGAGCGAGTGCTTTAGCGCAGCTCCTGCCTGTAAATTGATTTAACCCCTTCAGAAGGATTTACATCGTGGGACCTGACAGATCCTCGGATGGTATGTATATTGTGGGTTTATTATTTTGCCAAGCGAGGGTCTTCAGGTGGATTGAGAGAGCAATAAAATATTAAAACAACCGGTGTGTTTATTTCATTAAAATAATTTTTAATAATGTGTGTGTGTGTTTTTTAACCCTTTCAGACAATTGGATTAATAATGGATAGGTGTCATAATTGACGCCTCTCCATTATTAACCTGGCTTAATGTCACCTTACAATAGCAAGGTGGCATTAACCCTTCATTACCCCATATCCCACCGCTACACGGGAGTGGGAAGAGAGTGGCCAAGTGCCAGAATAGGCGCATCTTCCAGATGTGCCTTTTCTGGGGTGGCTGGGGGCAGATGTTTGTAGCCAGGGGGGGCCAATAACCATGGACCCTCTCTAGGCTATTAATATCTGCCCTCAGTCACTGGCTTTACCATTCTGGCGGAGAAAATTGCGCGGGAGCCCACGCCAATTTTTTCCGCCATTTAACCCTTTATTTTAGCAGCTACAGCAACCAAATTTTGCACATACACACTACTAACATTAGTAGTGTGGAATATGCAAAAAAAAAAGGGATATGAGATGGTTTACTGTATGTAAACCATGTCTCATATCATGCCGGGTTTGGGAAGGAGAAATAAAAAGCCGGCAATTGAATTACCGGCTTTTCACTAACACCGCTGCGTATTTCTCGCAAGTCACACTGCTGGTCCGTGTGGAATCCGTATTTTTCTCGCCCCCATAGACTTTCATTGGCGTATTTTTTGCGCAATACGCTGACAAACGCAGCATGCTGCGATTTTGTACGGCCGTAGAAAGCCGTATAATACGGATCCGTAATATACGGCTGATAGGACCAGACCCATTGAGAATAATTGTGCCGTTTGTTTGGCGAGTTTTACGGACGTATTTTCTGCGCTCTTACGTCCGTAAAACTCGCTAGTGTGATGCCGGCCTTACCCTACCCTGCAAAAATGAAAGCTACTACGTAGTATGTAAAGCTAGAACAAGCTAGTATCCATATAAATGCTCTATGGTATATCGAACCAATACCATATCAAATCCTGAGGAAAGATAGCTCAGCTTTTCTCTGATAGGTTCCAACTCATTTGTATACAGAACAATTAACACAGTCAATTTTTCTTTTACCAATACTTGTAAAGGGGCTACAGTACTACAATTATAGAATTTGTGTCGGATAAAGGTGGTCTTTCTGCTGAGTGTACATTTTCTAGCCAAAAAAAAACAAAAACAAACAGAATTTATCTTATCTAAGTTGTTTAATGTGTGCAAAAAACAAGCAGAGGCAAAGATCATAATTATTGTTATGACGATAAAGGGATGGGCCCCAGATGACAAGTCTAATAGTTCATAGCTTTGGGCTGGATACGAGCTGCCAACTACCTACATGTTAGTGCTTCAGAGCAGGGTTGAAAGCGTAATGGGCAGAAGAGTAATCAGCTCTGTGCTGTCTGCAACTTAAAGAGAATCTGTCAGTAGAATCAACCCTCCTAGGTCGTCTATATGGACATGTAGGTCATAGGAAGCTGAATAAAATGACACCTTGATATCTGTGATCCGATGTCTATTTCCAGAAATATCCGTGTTTTTTTATATGTAAATGAGCTGTTTCAGGCTATGAGGAGAGCACTGATCTGCCTGAGAATCTGCCTCCAGGGATTATTATAGATAAAAGGGTGAGACAAGTGGATCAGAAGAGCAGACTGTCATTCATTACATGTCTCACACTCGTAACACTCCCTTTCATTCAAAATAAGTACCTGGTCAGAAACTGGGAAATAATGCACGATTCTGAACTGTTTAATCCATTAATGACCAAGCCAATTTTTGCCCTAATGACTAGGCCAAATTTTTCAAATCTGAGATTTGTCAATTTATGTGGTAATAACTTTGGAATGTTTCTACATTGTTTTTTGTGAAATATTTTAGTTTGTGTTAGCTTTAAATTTAGGTCGATAAGTTGTGTTGATTTTTTAAATGAGAAAATCTGAAATTTGACAAAAATGTAGCAATTTTTGAACTTTGAATGCTTATACCCTTAAGGCTGGAGTCACACTAGACCATAATACGGATGAGTGCTGTGCGATAAAAAAGCGCATATCACTCAGGCCAATGTTAATCTATGGGGCAGCTCCCATCATCCGTTGTTTTCTCGCCCGTATTATACGTGCGAGAGAAATCGCAGCATGCTGCGATTTGCACCGTATATCGGCCGAGAATCGCCAATGAAAGTCTAGGGGTGTGAGAAAAACTCGCACACCACACGGACCATCAGTGTGACTGTCGAGAAATATGCACCAGTGTCCTATAGAAAACCCAGCAATTCAGTGCGGTGTACAGTAAAGTCACACTGACAGGTTAGAATAGAATAGATAAGATAATTGTCTGCACATAGTAAAGGTGTGTGTGTGTGTGTGTGTGTGTGTGTGTGTGTGTGTGTGTGTGTGTGTGTGTGTGTGTGTATATATATATATATATATATATATATATATATACACTCACCGGCCACTTTATTAGGTACACCATGCTAGTAACGGGTTGGACCCCTTTTGCCTTCAGAACTGCCTCAATTCTTCGTGGCATAGATTCAACAAGGTGCTGGAAGCATTCCTCAGAGATTTTGGTCCATATTGACATGATGGCATCACACAGTTGCCGCAGATTTGTCGGCTGCACATCCCAAAGATGCTCCATACAAGGCAGGATGGATCCATGCTTTCATGTTGTTTACGCCAAATTCTGACCCTACCATCCGAATGTCGCAGCAGAAATCGAGACTCATCAGACCAAGCAACGTTTTTCCAATCTTCTACTGTCCAATTTCGATGAGCTTGTACAAATTGTAGCCTCAGTTTCCTGTTCTTAGCTGAAAGGAGTGGTACCCGGTGTGGTCTTCTGCTGCTGTAGCCCATCTGCCTCAAAGTTCGACGCACTGTGCATTCAGAGATGCTCTTAGGCCTACCTTGGTTGTAACGGGTGGCGATTTGAGTCACTGTTGCCTTTCTATCAGCTCGAACCAGTCTGCCCATTCTCCTCTGACCTCTGGCATCAACAAGGCATTTCCGCCCACAGAACTGCCGCTCACTGGATTTTTTTTCTTTTTCGGACCATTCTCTGTAAACCCTAGAGATGGTTGTGCGTGAAAATCCCAGTAGATCAGCAGTTTCTGAAATACTCAGACCAGCCCTTCTGGCACCAACAACCATGCCACGTTCAAAGGCACTCAAATCACCTTTCTTCCCCATACTGATGCTCGGTTTGAACTGCAGGAGATTGTCTTGACCATGTCTACATGCCTAAATGCACTGAGTTGCCGCCATGTGATTGGCTGATTAGAAATTAAGTGTTAACAAGAAGTTGGACAGGTGTACCTAATAAAGTGGCCAGTGAGTGTATATATATATATATATACAGCGCCCCAGAGTCCTGGTCATTGCAGTAATGTCGCTCTCCCACCAGGGGGAGTGATGGTACGTCTGATGGTACTAAAAGAGTTCACCTGACCAGGTATCACAGTCACACACTACACTTCACACTCCGGCCACCAGGGCGAGCAAAAGGTTCTATCTATTAGGCCACTCCTCACACTTGGGTAAAACTGGGGGTTGGATAGGAAGTTAGTGAGAAAGATACCTGGATTCTACCCAGAGAAGACCTGTCAGGCAGACAGAGGGAAAAGGAGGAACATCTGAGCTGCAGACAGAGGTCCCTGTCAGGGGTGGGATCCTGACAGAGACATAGCAAGAGATAGAACATTACGGAGCTGCGCCTGCACCTCATTGCAGCAGCATCCTAAGAAAGTACAAGAAGCAAAGTATATTGTGGAGAAGTGAGAAACGAGATCACAGCACAAGGAGATAATACCGGGAGGAGTCTTGCCTTAAGACTGGCAACATCCTTCTGAGGCGCGTAGCCGGTGGCCGGAACACCGAGGGAGTAATAGGCTCTACGCATTACTTCAAACAATGGCAGGACAGTTAATTCCAAGTTGGCTGCCCAACCTTTAACCTAATGAAGACAACGGAGGCAAATTGTGGTAGAGGGGCGTCTCTAGGGTCCCTATAAAATAGCTCCAGGCCTACCCCGTCATACGGGTCATCCTATCCATACCATCTGGGGGACGGAGAGAAAGAACATCAGAAATATACACGAGAGTTGTGAGGACTATCCCGTGGTGCTCAGCAGGGAGGTACTACAACACACAGGCGCTAGTAGGAAGGCTACTGATTTCCACCTGCAAAGGGAACTCTGGATGTGCCTTCAGACCGGCCGGACTCAGCCAGCCCTGTGAACAGTGCTCTGAACTGTGGACGCTGAAGTCTTCAGTAAAAGGTAAAGAGACTGCAACCTTTGTGTCCTCGTTATTCATCGCGCCTTATAACATCCACCATTACCACCTACTCTTCAAGGGAAGCCCTGGAGACATACTTCACCTGTGGGAAGGCATAACATCTAGCTGCCATTCCATCACCCCAGCGGACCCCTAGCAGCGTCGGTCACCCTGACCGAACACCACAGGTGGCGTCACGAACTCTTGACAAACTACACCTTTAATTGGGCGCCCCTTAGCAGGGCCACAGACCGGGTCGGGCCACCGTGACATCCCCAGAACCGTGACAGAGGGACCCGGTACCGAGTACCCCACTGCCCTGCGCTTGGGGACGATCCAACTTTGGCGTCACGAACAGGATCTACTTAAGCCCGAGAATCGGGTCATGTGTGCCTAAGAACTGAGTCAGAACTGTATTGGAACTGTGATTTGTTGAAAGACTGTGTACTGCCATTTGCCGCCCAAAAATCCCGCCAAAACCACCGCCATTACAGCGCCACGAGGAGCGCAGGAGAAGAAGGAGGGCGTGCCATGGGAGGAGACTATCAAAGCGGCGCCAAAAGTAATGACCGCCTCCTCCGACTACTGCTGCAAGATGACGACGTGCCCCGAAGCAGAGGAGAATCGCCCCTGATTTGCAACGGCGGGAACCAGGACAAGAAGAAGCTCCGCCCTCAGAAAATGGAGGAGCAGCATGTATGTGCGGTCGCCGACCTCGAGGTGGTGAGGGTGACCAGCGGGTACCTGAATGACGACGAAGTGACCCAGGACTGCCTCAGCCGACCGGGTGGACCCGAACCTGCCACAGCTGGAGAGTCCGGACCCCTTGGATCCGCCGCTGGAGGAGCCGAGCCGGCCAATCCCAGACACAAAGCCGACAGCAGTGAGGAAATGGAAGTCGGAACTATGCCAGAAGACCGCAGGGGGAGAACCGCGGTCCAAGCCGCAGCCGATTCCAGTGTCCTCCTCAATGGAAGAGATCGGCATCGGTGGAATCACATCAGATGCAGGTATGGAAAGTGCCCCTGCTCTACCGACCGATCCTGCTCCCGTGACTGCTCCCCGGCCCGACAGTAACCGATCCCCCGCCGCTGAGCTCGTCGTGGTACCTCCTGATGCCCTGGAGAAGATAGTGCCTCAGTTACCAACAACCATGGGAGAACCACTAGACGTGAGCTCCGAGGGGGTGATCTTCCAATGGGACGCACCAAAGATTAGACCGGACGGGTCCCGAGAAAGTTAAAAAGTAAAAAAAAAAATTTCCACATGTGTAAAAAAAAAAATAAAAAAAAAATCCTAAATAAAGAAAAAAAAGATATATATATATATATATACTATTCCCATAAATACATTTCTTTATCTAAAAAAACCATAAAAACAACAAAAGTACACATAAAGGAAAGCTGGGTGATCTGTACTTACATTGAGTCGCGGTGATGCGCCCTCTGCTGGATGAACTCATATGAACTCGAGCGTGGGAACTTTTCCAAGGCTCCAGTTCATGAGGACATCCAGCAGAGGGCGACTCAATGTAAGTACAGATCACTCTGCTTTCCTTTCAGCACCCGGGGTTTACAGGCACGAGCGAGTGCTTTAGCACAGCTCCTGCCTGTAAAATGATTTAACCCCTTCAGATGGATTTACTTCGTGGGACGTGACAGTTCATCAGAAGGTATGTATATTGTTGGTTTATTATTTTGCCAAGTGAGGGTCTTCAGGTGGATTGAGAGAGCAATAAAATATTAAAACAACCTGTGTGTTTATTTCATTAAAATACTTTTTAATAATGTGTGTGTGTGTTTTTTAATCCTTTCATACAATTGGATTAATAATGGATAGGTGACATAATTGACGCCTCTCCATTATTAATCTGGCTTAATGTCACCTTACAATAGCAAGGTGACATTAACCCTTCATTACCCCATATCCCACCGCTACACGGGAGTGGGAAGAGAGTGGCCAAGTGCCAGAATAGGCGCATCTTCCAGATGTGCCTTTTCTGGGGTGGCTGGGGGCAGATGTTTGTAGCCGGGGGGGGGCCAATAACCATGGACCCTCTCCTGGCTATTAATATCTGCCCTCAGTCACTGGCTTTACCACGCTGGCGGAGAAAATTGCGCAGGAGCCCACACCAATTTTTTCCGCCATTTAACCCTTTATTTTAGCAGCTACAGCGCCCAAATTTTGCACATACACACTACTAACATTAGTAGTGTGGAATATGCAAAAAAAAAAGGGGATATGAGATGGTTTACTGCATGTAAACCATGTCTCATATCCTGTCGGGTTTGTGAAGGAGAAATGAAAAGCCGGCAATTGAATTACCGGCTTTTCACTAACACCGCTGCGTATTTCTCGCAAGTCACACTGCTGGTCCGTGTGGAATCCGTATTTTTCTCGCCCCCATAGACTTTCATTGGCGATTTTTTTGCGCAATACGGTGATAAACGCAGCATGCTGCGATTTTCTACGGCCGTACAAGACCGTATATTACGGATGCGTAATATACGGCTGATATGAGCTGGGCCATAGAGATTCATTGGGCCGTGTGTAATGCGAATTTTACGGACGTAGTTTATGCGCTCATACGTCCGTAAAACTCGCCAGTGTGACGCCGGCCTAACATGTAGTACAATATCTCACGAGAAAACAATGTCAGAATCGCCAAGATCCGTTGAAGCGTTCCAGAGTTATAACCTCATAAAGGGACAGTGGTCAGAATTGTAAAAATTGGCCCGGTCATAAACGTGCAAACCACCCTCGGGGCTTAAGGGGTTAATCAGCTTCTCTGGGGAAAATGCGAAAACATGCTCTGTGGGTGAAATTTGTTATCAGCTTCCGTTGAAGAAATGTGGATACATGCTGTGTGGGTGAAATTTGTTATCACCGTCTGTGGGCGAAATATGGAAACATGCTCTGTGGGTGAAATTTGTTATCAGCTTCTGTGGGGTAAATTTGCTATCAGCTTCTGTGGGGAAAATGTGGAAACATGCTTTATGGGTGAAATTTTTTATCAGTTCTATGTACTCTGCTGTCGTGTCTGTATGAGTCATGTGCCTAAAAAATTATTTTATTCTATCTTTGTGGTCGGGCCTAATTCTCATCAAAAGATTTAATTACTCATTCCGATTACAGAGCCTCTACATTGTCATGAATGATGATTGTGTCTCTCTAGATCAACTGCTGACTCAGTTGAGAAGTGGTTAATTTGCTCAACTGCAGCCTTGCTTGGATACCACATCCACATTTATCAGGTTGCCTCTCCGAAACAGAACCCTGATTCTCCATTACCCATACGTACTCTGCAACCCCTCCTGTGGGCAGTTTGAGATTGGATGTCTGAGAGTGCTTCCAGTTCCTTCACTTTGTGTTCCAGCGGGTCACCTCTTAATCACATCCCCAATAAATAAGAAAATAGAAAAGGAGTGCAATTCCATTAACCCTAGCTGAAGCATTCAGGCTGCTTTGAACACTATTTTTTTTAAAGGAGAACACTTTGTGCCCCCAAGACCCTAAGTCAGCAGCATTGGGGAGGTGTCACAAGGCTAAGGGGCTGGGACTGGCGGTAGCAAGCCTCATGGCGGACCGCCAGTCGTTTCCAGAATCAAACTACGAGCTTTTTATCAGTGGTTGCTCTACTGTACAATACTGAAGAGAAAAGTTTGGGTCTGTGGGTGAAATTTGTAAGCTGCTTCTGTAGGGGTACTCTGCCCCTTGATCTTTGGGTGAAATTTTTAACTGGACTGCAGGTAGCAAGCCTCGCAGCAAGCCGCCAGCTTGATTTGTAATGTACACAACTGGAGCTGAAATTTTGGAGCTGTGGGGGAAATGTGAAAACATGCTCTTTGGGTGAAACTTTTTAACAGATTTTGTGGGGTTACTCTGCCCTATGCTGTGTGGGAGAAATTTGTAAGCTGCTTCTGTGGGGGTACTCTGCCTCATGTTTAATGGTGGTGGAAGCTCATGGAATGCTTCCATTCCCCCAAGGGTTAAATGCAGTTTATGTGCTTGTATGTGGTACAGGTAGATTACCCCAAGGGACTGCAGATAGCTGGGACAGGGTTAACTGTAGTGGCCAACCCTGATGGCTGGGGGTTTGAGTGTTAGAGACAGAGGCAGCAAGAGACAGTTCAGTTAATGGAGGGCAGGAGTGCATATGCATCAGGAATAGTGGGCTGCTAGGAACAACATAAGCTCAATATTCGGGACAGCAGATTGCCGTAAATACCTTCCGTGTGATTCCGTCTAAGGCTGGGTTCACATTGCGTTCCTGGCGTCCGTTAGACGGACTACGTTACACCGCTGCATAACGCAGTGTAACGTAGTCCGTTAACGCCGCCATTGAATGCAATGTCTGATGCATCGCTAGTGCACGCTCACAATGGGCGTGCACTAGCCATGTGCCGTCATTGAGTGACGGACCCTGAGACACGGGCTGCAGCGTTTCCGGGTCCGTCACTGCTAGCACAGATAGAGCTAGCAGATGCTCTATCTGCAATAGCGCGATGTAACGTCGGCACTTGCGTTAACAGCAGCCCGTTAGCGCATGTGCTGAACGGGATGCTGCTAACGCAGTGTGAACCTAGCCTAATGGCCAAGAGCAACCTCGAGATGGATGTCGGGGGCCAGGGGCACTCTCAGCTTGCGAAGCTAGAAGAAAGAATAGACTCAGACTACATGGGGCGGAAGGTATCGCAATCCAGAAATGTTGCTAGAGGTGAGGAAGATCCCCAACGGCTAGGAAAGCCAGAGAGGAGAATATGCCACCTTTCCCGAGAACAAGGGCTAAGGTTGTATCCGGTACCTGTGGGAAAGATGACAACCATTTGGGCCTTATCCTTTAAACCTGCTTGTAAGTACTGTACAGACTGCCATTCTCTAAGAAAAAGTTTGTTTTTTATTAACCATGTGTCTCCTGTATTGTTTGCTGCCCTGGTTTCACAAGAGGGATTCCTGGACTCAGAATAGGCCTACAGGCCAGAAATAAGTGGGAAACACCACACACACCGCAGCCATATTGAGCTCAATATTTGGGACATCAAACTGCTGTAAATACCTTCCGTGTGATTCTGTCTAATGACCAAGAGCAACCTCGAGATGGATGTCGGGGGCCAGTGGCACACTCAGCTTAAGAAGCTAGATGAAAGGATGGACTCAGATTTCATGGTGCAGATTGCACATTTTCTGTTAGTACAATAAACCTCATTTCAAGGCAGAAACATTACTGTGTCCAACAGTTATTAGATATATGAAACTGAAATAGCTGTTGCAAAAAAAACAATTTTTATAAAACATTAAGCTTAAGATTAATAGGGGTGCCCAAACTTTTTCATATAACTGTATATGTATAGCCACTCACACATACATGTATATATATTACATATCCATCAATGTAAATGGCTGCTCACTTTCCCCAGTCCCACACGCTCGGTGCATTCAGGGCCGGCGTTAGGGGCAGGCAGACCAGGCAGCTGCCTGGGGCCCCCACTCCCCCAGGGGCCCCCCACTCCCTCAGGGGCCCCCAGCTAGCGGCAAATCACGCAGCCGCTATGGGGCCCCTGTGAGGCAGGGGGCCCGCCTGCCGCCAGCGCTGACTCCCCCGCCGCATTGAACTGTACCGGCGTCTGCCGGTACAGTTCAAAGCAATGATGGAGGAGAGAGCGTCACCTGACGCCCCCTCTCCCATCATTCCCCGCTCTGCCTCTGACACAGCGGGTGCGCGCGCACTCACTGTGTCCCAGGCAGAGCAGCTGCAGCCGCCGACACAGGAGCAGCGCGGGCACGTGTGGAGAGGTGAGGAGTTTGTGTTTTTTTTTTTTTCTTTTCTTTTTACTGGACGGGGAGAGGAGAGGGGAGGGGAGGAGAGGAGAGGGGGGGATGTGAGCTGTGGTGTACACCACTGGGGGCTGTGCTGTATACCCCTGGGGGCACTGCTGTACACCACTGGGGGCTGTGCTGTATTCTACTGGGGGCTCTGCTGTATACCCCTGGGGGCACTGCTGTACACCACTGGGGGCTGTGCTGTATTCTACTGGGGGCTCTGCTGTATACCCCTGGGGGCACTGCTGTACACCACTGGGGGCTGTGCTGTATACTACTGGGGGCTCTGCTGTATACCCC
Source organism: Ranitomeya variabilis (assembly GCF_051348905.1). NCBI lineage: Eukaryota > Metazoa > Chordata > Amphibia > Anura > Dendrobatidae > Ranitomeya > Ranitomeya variabilis. The sequence goes on from NC_135232.1 coordinate 310,921,146, forward strand.
TGGGGGCACTGCTGTACACCACTGGGGGCTGTGCTGTATACTACTGGGGGCTCTGCTGTATATCCCTGGGGGCACTGCTGTACACCACTGGGGGCTGTGCTGTATACCCCTGGGGGCACTGCTGTACACCACTGGGGGCTCTGCTGTATATCCCTGGGGGCTCTGCTGTACACCACTGGGGGCTGTGCTGTATACTACTGGGGGCTCTGCTATATACCCCTGGGGGCACTGCTGTACACCACTGGGGGCTGTGCTGTATTCTACTGGGGGCTCTGCTGTATACTACTGTGGGCTCTGCTGTATACTATATGGAGGACTATGGCGTGTGCATTTTACAATATGGAGGACTGTGGTGCACATTATAATATATGGAGGACTATGGGGTGTATTATACTAAACAAGCAAAATGCTGCATATTCATTGGGTGATTGGATTGTTTATGCCGGAATAAAAATCATTGTTCTCAGCAGCACATCGCCGATGTAAACTGTAGATGTGCTGCTGATAACATGATCCTGTATGGTGATCTGTTAGTGATCTATTAGTGATGGTTCTGTCCCATCATTCTTTCTCAGATGGTGGAAAGAGGCCGGGAAACAAGCGTCCAACGACTTCAGTATTGTCGATCACACTCGTTTAGCGGCCTGAGATCAGCGCAGGTAAATACAACCGAAATGCTTCCGTGTGATGTGCAATATGTTAGCATTTGGGGCCCCATTTTAAACTTTGCCTAGGGCCCCACTTTGCCTAAAACCGGCCCTGGGTGCATTGGGGTGATCCTCGACTCTGCCCTCTCTTTCAAGCCACATATCCAAGCCCTTGCGTCCTCCTGCCAACTCAAACACAAAAATATTTCCCGGAACCGTGCGTTTTTTGACTATGAAACCACAAAAACACTAGTACACGCCCTTATCATCTCCCGCCTCAACTACTGCAACCTCCCACTCTCTGGCCTCCCTTCTAGCACTCTGGAACCTCTCCAATCCATCCTACACCCTGATTAATCCACCTGTCTCCCCGTTATTCCCCAGCCTCCCCTCTCTGCCAAGACCTTCACTGGCTTCCTATTGTCCAGAGGCTCCTGTTCAAAACCCCTAACTATGACACACAAAGCCATCCACAACCTGTCTCCTCCATACATCTGTGACATGGTCTCCCGGTACTTACCCACTTGCAACCTTTGATCCTCTCAAGATCTCCTTCTCTATTCCCCTCTTATCCCTTCCTCCCACAGCCGCATACAAAACTCCTCCTGTGCTTCCCAAATACTCTGGAACTCTCTACCCCAACACATCAGACTCTTGCCTATCATGAAAACCTTCAAAAAGAACCTGAAGACCCACCTCTTCCGACAAGCCTACAACCTGCAGTAATCCTTAGTCTGCTGAACCGCCGCACAACTAGCTCTACCCTCTCCTAGTGTATCCTCACCCATCCCCTGTAGACTGTGAGCCCTCGCAGGCAGGGTCCTCTCTCCCTCTGTACTTGTGTGTGCCTTGTTTTGCTTACGTTTATTGTACTTGTCTATAATTGCCCCTTCCACGTGTAAAGTGCCATGGAATAAATGCACTATAAAAGATGAATAATAATAATAATAATAATAGTCTCTTTTATTATGTATATTGCCATCCCTTATTATACAGTGCCCTCTCTTGTTATGTACAGTACCATCCCTTGCATATTGGATTATATAGAGCCCTGTTTTTTATTACATACTGTCTTGTTAACTGTATAATGTAATGATGGCTGATGGAGCATGGAAAAGCTTCTTTTCTAATGGAGGAGCTGATGGACTGGTCGTCTGGTCACCGGCTCCTCCATCAGCAGTCATTTTATATCTAAAAAGAGAGGGGGCTATGTAATAAAAGAGGGCGCTGTGAATAACAAATTGAACAAGAATACACTATGTAAGCGACAGTATTGTACATAACAGCAGAGGAAGCTATATATTAAGGGATGGCACCATATATAACTAGAGAGCATGGTATGTAATAAGGGATGATGTTATACATAATAAAAGAGGAAATTATGTAACTAAGGATGGTGTTATACAGAATTAGTGAGTACACTATATACTAAGTGACTGTGTTAGACATTTTAAGCGATAATAATGTCTTCCTCCACCTCCCCCTGTTCCTAAGTCCAATATAAGTCCATCTTTCTCCTATCCCAATACCCTACACCCCTCATTGTCCTACTCCCCAACATCCCATTACTGCCCTCTCTCCCACCCCGTCATTGCCCTCTTCACCATCTCCATGACTGCCTTCTCCACCAACACTATCATTGCTTTCTCCCCCACCACCCCATATCATTGCCCATCCCGCCACCTCCATCATTTCCTCCTCCCCACCACCCCATCATTGTCTTTTCCCCCACCACTCCCATCATTGCCCATTCCACCACCTCCATCATTTCCTCCTCCCCCACCACCCCCATTATTGCCCTTTCCACCACCACCATCATTGTTCTTTCCCCCCCCCACCATCATTGCATTCTTCCTACCACCCCATCACTGCATTCTCCCCACCACCCCATCATTGTTTTTTCCTCCAGCTCATCATTGCTTTTTCCCCACCACCCCATCATTGCCCTTTCCACCACCTCCATAATTTCCTCCTCTCCACCACCCCCATTATTGCACTTTCCACCACTATTATTGCCCTTTCCACCACCACCATCATTGCATTCTCCCCCACCACCCCCATCATTGTTCTTTCCACCACCTCCATCATTGCTTTTTCCCTACCACCCCATCATTGCCCTTTCCACCACCTCCATCATTGCTTTCTCCCCTACCACCCCATCATTGCCTTCTCCATCACCCCCATCATTGCCCTTTCCACCACCTCCATCACAGCCTTCTCCTCCACCACCCCCATCATTGCCTCCTTCCCTACCTCTCCCATCATTGCCTTTTCCACTACCACCATCATTGCCTTCTGCCCCACCTCCATCTTTGCCTTTTCCACCACCACCATCCCTGTCTTTTCCACCACCACCATCCTTGCCCATTCCACCACATCCATCATTTCCTCCCCCTCCACCCCCCATTATTCCCCTTTCCACCACCTTCATCATTGCCTTCTTCCTCCACCACCATCATTGTCCATTCCACCACCTCCATCATTTTCTCCTCCCCAACACCCCCATCATTGCCCATTCCACCACCTCCATCATTTCCTCCTCCCCCACCACCCCCATTATTGCTCTTTCCACCACATCCATCATTTCCCCCCACCATCCCCATCCTTGCCCATTCCGCCACTTTCATCATTTCCTCCTCCCCACCATCCCCATCATTGCCAATTCCAACACCTCCATCATTTCCTCCTCCCCCACCACCCCATCATTGTCTTTTCCCCCACCACTCCCATCATTGCCCATTCCACCACCTCCATCATTTCCTCCTCCCCCACCACCCCCATTATTGCCCTTTCCACCACCATTATTGCCCTTTCCACCACCACTATCATTGCATTCTCCCACACCACCCCCATAATTGTTAGTTTCACCACCTCCATCATTGCTTTTTCCCCACCACCCCACCATTGCCCTTTCCACCACCTCCATCACAGCCTTCTCCACCACCCCCATCTTAGCCTCCTTCCCCACCTCTCCCATCATTGTCTTTTCCACTGCCACCATCATTGCCTTCTGCCCCACCTCCATCATTGCCCTTTCCACCACCACCATCACTGTCCTTTCCACCATGACCATCCTTGCCCATTCCACCACCTCCTTCATTTCCTCCCCCTCCAGCCCCCATTATTCCCCTTTCCACCACCTCCATCATTGCCTTCTCCCTCCACCACCATAATTGCCCATTCCACCACCTCCATCATTTCCACCTCCCACACCACCCCCATCATTGCCCTTTACACCACATCCATCATTTCCTCCTCCTCACCATCCCCATCCTTGCCCATTCCACCACTTCCATCATTTCCTCCTCCCCCACCATCCCCATCATTGCCCTCTCCCCATCATTGCCTTCTCCTCCCCTACACACACACAGACACACACAGCACCATTCACCTATCTGCACATTCCCATGCAGCGCTATGCATGCATGCACACAACACACGTACACACACACGCATAGCACCTCTCACCTCTCCACACGCTCTGCCGCAGCATCACCGACACCTTCCTCTCTCTGGCATAGTCGGCTGCGGCGCTGCTGTTTTTGTGAGAGGAAGCGCAGGCAGGAAGCAGGATAGATCGCTGCAGCTCTGCTGCTATTTGCTCTTGTAGGCAGCGGAGCTGCAGGGATCTCTCCCTGCCCGCCGTACACGAGGGCAATCTGGCCAGGGGCCAGATTTCCCTTATTATTAGCCATCCTGCAGGGGCCCCTCTCCACCTCCGGGCCCCAGTGCAGCTGCACAGGCTGCACATGCGATATGTCTGCCCATGACTGCAGCACACCAGGACTGAGACACCCCTTTTCTGTAGAATGCCAGAGCTAGTGGGGACCGAAGCTCGCCGACAACTACCTTGCTCAGGCATCTTACACATGCTCTTTTTAAGAAGATTCAGTACTGCTAGTGTGCCCCATTTTAGAGCTGTGGGGGAAATGTGAAAACACGGCCTATGAGTTAAATTTTCAATAAGATTCTTTGGAGGTAATCTGGACTATGCTCTGTGGGTGACATTTTTAAAAAAATTCTATGGAAGTACTCTGGCCCATGCTCTGTGGATGAATTTTTTTCATAAGATTCTTTAGGGTTATTGTGCCCCATGCTGTGTGAGTGAAATCTGTGAGTTGCTAATGTAGCGGTACTCTGCCTCATGCTCTGTGGATGAAATTTGTAAGCTGCTTCTGTGGGGGTACTCTTCCCCATGCTCTGTGGGTGAAATTTTTATCTGGACTGGCGGTAGCAAGCTCTAATCTCTGTGATGGCACTGTTAAAAATGTTATGCTAATCATTTACTTCCTATTTTACCATGATTACTATGGTGACAGGACCCCTTTAAGTCATTTTCCAATCCACATTTGTTTGCAGGGCAATTGTCCTGCTTTTACCCCCATTTTGCTTCCTTTTGCTGCCCCCTAGCCCTTACTCCAGCCAATATAAAGCACTTAAAGGGAACCTGTCACCCCCAAAATCGAAGGTGAGGTAAGCCCCTGATGTATCCTGAAAGGTGAGAAAAAGAGGTTAGATTATTCTCACCCAGGGGCGGTCCCGCTGCGGTCCGGTCTGATGGGCATCGCAGTCCGGTCCGGGGCCTCCCAACTTCTTACGATGACGTCCTCTTCTTGTCTTCACGCTGTGGCTCCGGATCAGGCGTACTTTGTCTGCTCTGTTGAGGGCAGAGAAAAGTACTGCAGTGCGCAGGCGCCGGGAAAGGTCAGAGAGGCCCTGTGCCTGTGCACTGCAGTACTTTGCTCTGCCCTCAACAGGGCAAAGTACGCCTGCGGCGGAGCCGCAGCGTGAATGCAAGAAGAGGACGTCATCGTAAGAAGATGGGAGGCCCCGGACCGCGACGCCTATCGTATCAGGACCGCCCCTGGGTGAGTATAACACTGGTCAACAAAAAAAATATTTTTTTCTGGTGTCCAAAATATTTTAATGAATTTGGGGTATTTTTGGGGTGCTGATTCTGAATATGCTATCAGTTTTGCCAGATTGGCTCAAGTTTTTGAGATTTTTGGTATCTTATTTATAGCACTTGTTGGTAAATGCGACGCATCATCTCATTAATTTCTTTGGATTAGTACTTGAACTGAGCAGTTCTCAATATAGTTTTGTGTTAATTAGTGTTCTAAAAGTTTGTTCATAGCTTGATTTTTGCACTAACTTTATGTTGTTGTCTGTTTTCCAGTGAAAAGCATGAACTCATCAAGAAGAAGTTGTCTTAACGATCCAGACTCATTCTGTTACATTTGTGGTGAATACACACTGCCAAAACATAGAAGAAACATAACAGACTTCGTAAAAAAAGTGTATTTTGCCTATTTTGGGGTTATGCTTGGGGACCAAGACAAGTTTTGGGCACCACACATAGTGTGCAAAGCATGTATCGAATTATTACGAAAATGGAGCAAAGGACAAAGAAAAAGCTTCAAATTTGGTGTTCCAATGGTGTGGAGAGAGCCAAAAAATCATCATGATGACTGTTATTTATGGTAAACACAGGTACAGGCACATCTTCACAATGAGGGACAGGCCTTCTTGCAGATTCCATGTTACTCCCATTTTCGTTTCTTATGCTTATTGAATCCTTGCACTTGCACTGCACAGAAATAACAGTCATCATGATGATTTTTTGGCTCTCTCCACACCATTGGAACACCAAATTTGAAGCTTTTTCTTTGTCCTTTGCTCCATTTTCGTAATAATTCGATACATGCTTTGCACACTATGTGTGGTGCCCAAAACTTGTCTTGGTCCCCAAGCATAACCCCAAAATAGGCAAAATACACTTTTTTTACGAAGTCTGTTATGTTTCTTCTATGTTTTGGCAGTGTGTATTCACCACAAATGTAACAGAATGAGTCTGGATCGTTAAGACAACTTCTTCTTGATGAGTTCATGCTTTTCACTGGAAAACAGACAACAACATAAAGTTAGTGCAAAAATCAAGCTATGAACAAACTTTTAGAACACTAATTAACACAAAACTATATTGAGAACTGCTCAGTTCAAGTACTAATCCAAAGAAATTAATGAGATGATGCGTCGCATTTACCAACAAGTGCTATAAATAAGATACCAAAAATCTCAAAAACTTGAGCCAATCTGGCAAAACTGATGACATATTCAGAATCAGCACCCCAAAAATACCCTAAATTCGATGAAATATCTTTGGCACCAAAAATGCTGTTGACCAGTGTAATCTAACATCTTTTTCTCATCTTTCAGGATACATCAGGGGCTTATCTACAGAACCCGAACATCCACAGGTTCGCTCATTACTAATTCTGATGTCTTATCTAGCTGGAGAGTCCTTCATATTTCTCCGCTCCATATATATGTTCTCCCAGGCTGTAATAATATGACTCCTGTTTTGTGAACGTAATCACTTAATTGATTGCATATCTTGTTCTAGCTCGTTGCGTTTTGTGTTTTGCAACATGTTAAATAAAATTAATTTAAAAAAAGAAAGAGTTCACAGGTGCCATTAGCAGAGCCCCTAAGGTACCAGAACAGCAGGAACCCCAGAAAAGTGACCCCATTTTGAAAATGATACCCCTCAGAAAATTCACCTACAAGTAAAGTGACAATTTTAGTCTCACTGGTGTTTTCTCCAGAAAACAAAGAATGGAGTGGATCTTACAGAGTGAAAACTGCAAAATTGCCAGCTTAGTGCCTAATACATTATGCCCAGTTTGTGCTTCTGGACATACGTACAGTGGGTACGGAAAGTATTCATACCCCTTTAAATTTTTCACTCTGTTTCATTGCAGCCATTTGGTAAATTCAAAAAAGTTCATTTTTTTTCTCATTAATGTACACTCTGCACCCGTCCCCATCTTTACTGAAAAAACAGAAATATAGTAATTTCTGCAAATTTATTAAAAAAGTAAAACTGAAATAGCACATGGTCATAAGTATTCAGACCCTTTGCTCAGTATTGAGTAGAAGCACCCTTTTGAGCTAGTACAGACATGACTCTTCTTGGGAATGATGCAACAAGTTTTTCACACCTGGATTTGGGTATTCTCTGCCATTCTTCCTTGCAGATCCTCTCCAGTTCCGTCAGGTTGGATGGTGAACATTGGTGGACAGCCATTTTCAGGTCTCTCCAGAGATGCTCAATTAGGTTTAGGTCAGGGCTCTGGCTGGGCCAGTCAAAAATGGTCACAGAGTTGTTCCAAACGTCACTCCTTTGTAATTTTAGCTGTGTGCTTAGGGTCATTGTCTTGTTGGAAGGTGAACCTTTGGCCAAGTCTGAGGTCCAGAGCACTCTGGAAAAGGTTTTCATCCAGGATATCTCTTTACTTGGACGCATTCATGTTTCCTTCAATGACAACCAGTCGTCCTGTCCCTGCAGCTGAAAAACACCCCCATAGCATGATGCTGCCACCACCATGTTTCACTGTTGGGATTGTATTGTGCAGGTGATGAGCAGTGCCTGGTTTTTGCCACACATACCGCTTAGAATTATCACCAAGAAGGTCTATCTTCATCTCATCAGACCAGAGAATCTTATTTCTCATAGTCTGAGAGTCCTTCATGTGTTTTTTAGCAAACTCTATGCGGGCTTTCATATGTCTTGCACTGAGGAGAGGCTTCCGTTTGGCCACTCTGCCATAAAGGCCCAACTGGTGGAGGGCTGCATTAATAGTTGACTTTGTGGAACTTTCTCCCATCCCCCTACTGCATCTCTGGAGCTCAGCCACAGTCATCTTGGGGTTCTTCTTTACCTCTCTCACCAAGGCTCTTCTCCCACGATTGCTCAGTTTGGCTGGATAGCCAGGTCTCAGAAGACTTCTGGTGGCACCAAACTTCTTCCATTTAAGGATTATAGAGGCCACTGTGCTCTTAGGAACCTTGAGTACTGCAGAAATTCTTTTGAAACCTTAGCTAGATCTGCGCCTTGCCACAATTCTGTCTCAGAGCTCCTTGGCCAGTTCCTTTGACCTCGTGATTCTCATTTTGTCTGACATGCAGTGTGAGCTGTGAGGTCTTATATAGACATGTGTGTGCCTTTCCAAATCAAGTCCTATCAGTTTAAGCACAGCTGGACTCCATTGAAGGAGTAGAACCATCTCAAGGAAGATCACAAGGAAATGGACAGCATGTGATTTAAATATGAGTGCCTGAGCAAAGAGTGTGAAAACGTATGACCATGTGATATTTCAGTTTTTCTTTTTTATTAAATTTGCAAAAATTTCTACATTTCTGTTTTTTTTTTCACTCAAGATGGGGTGCAGAGTGTACATTCATGAGAAAAAAATGAACTTTTTTGAATTTACCAAATGGCTGCAATGAAAGAAAGAGTGAAAAATTTAAAGGGGTCTGAATACTTTCCGCACCCACTGTACCTTGTTTAGTTGGTTCTTCTTTCTACACCATTGCCATACATGTTGATACTGTGCTTTACGCACACAGAACTAGAGAGGTTAGATTTAGGAGCTAAGATTTTGTCAGATTGGTGTTTGGGTGGCGTGTTGCTTTTTACAGAGCCTTTGAGATATTAGTAAGGTCGGGTTCAGATGGGCATATTTCAAGGTCCGTATAAGGACCGCAATGCTCAGATAGATTGATCACAGATCTCCTAGTCCTAACATACAGCCTCATATGCATCGATTAGGCTCAGGGACATATTTAGAGTTTCTGCTGCCCTAGGCACTTTTAGTGCTGCCTCCCCCTTTGGTGAGTATGACACTATCGGCAGTGACTTTGGCAAGAATCGCTGATGTGAAAGTAGCCTTTTGCAGCAGATCGGGCAGTTTTTCTGCATCTGCCGCGTAACGGATTACTTACAGCAACACTGCGTTCGGCTGATTAATTCCCTATGGGATTTGCGGCACTTGCCGTGATCTGGCAAATGCGGTACCATACCCCCCAACTTTTGATGAAGGGGAAGGAGGTATAAAGTTTGCGGCGCGCGTAGTGCGCCGCGGCAAATTTTAGGCTACGCCTCTGACCACACCCATTTCACAACTAATCACATCCATATCCACGTCCCAACCACAGCCATTTAGCACTGCTGATCACGCTGTTTCATATACAATAATTATAAACAAAAAAAACATGGCCACACAGTGCTCCATACTGTATAATGGCCACACATGATGCTCCATACTGTATGATGACCACACATGATGCTCCATACTGTATAATGGCCACACATGATGCTCAATACTGTATAATGGCCACACATGATGCTCCATACTGTATAACGGCCACCACACATGATGCTCCATACTGTATAATGGCCACACACAGTTCTCCATACTGTATAATAGCCACACATTATGCTCAATACTGTATAATGGCCACACATGATGCTCCATACTGTATAACTGCCACACATGATGCTCCATACTGTATAATGGCCACACAGTTCTCCATACTGTATAATGATCCCACATGATGCTCAATACTGTATAATGGCCACACATGATGCTCCATTCTGTATAATGACCCCCCTCCTGTATGCATGGCTCATATCCCCCCCTCCTGTATGCATGGCTCATATTCCCCCCCTCCTGTATGCATGGCTCATATTCCCCCTTGTATGCATGGCTCATATCCCCCCCCTGTATGCGTGGCTCATATTCCCCCCCCTGTATGCCTGACTCATATTCCCCCCTGTATGCATGGCTCATATCTCCCCCCCTGTATGCATGGCTCATATTCCCCCCCCCCCTGTATGCATGGCTCATATTCCCTCCTGTATGCATGGCTCATATTCCCCCTGTATGCATGGCTTTGGGGTTGGTCGGTCGGCAGGTGACCCACAAAAAAAAAAAAAAACAACCTTGCTCAGGTGCCCCCCCCCCCCCGCATTGTCCCGCCCTAGGCACGTGCCCTCAAGTGCCCAGTGGCAAATACAGCCCTGATTAGGCTGTAACTTCATATCGGGAGACCCATGGTCAGTCAATGCGTTGTAGCCCATAAAAAGGTTATGTAAAGTCCCTGCCTGAACCAATCTAACAGGGAAATCCACTATTTTTCCATTCACAGATGAAAGACCTAAGTTATGGCTCGTTATGTGTTGGATGAGTTGGAAGTTTTTCTTTGTACCATTTTAGGTTTTATGACTTTTTTATTTTTTTCTGACACAGAATGAATAAAAAGCAGCAGTTTATAAATAGTTTTTTTTTTTTTAACTCCGTTCACCGTGTGGTAAAAGTGATGACAGCGTTGTTCTCTCAGTGGGAACAATTGCAGACATACCAGGTTGAAATAGGTTTTTAGATTTTACTACTTCTAGGCACTAAAAACAATGTTACGAAAAATGATGGCTTTGCACTGCCATATTCTGTGCCAGATGGTGAAAAGGCTAAATTCTTGGCGTGTTTTTTTTTTTAAGGTGTTCACCAGTTGTGTTTTATTTAGGCCCACTATGGATTTGAATATTTTATACTTTATTGCTGGTCTGATACACTGCAGTACATACAAGTGCTTCTCACTAAATTAGAATATCATCATAAAGTTAATTTATTTCAGTTCTTCAATACAAAAAGGGAAACTCACATATTATATACAGTCATTACAAACAGAGTGATCTATTTCAAGGGTTTATTTCTGTTAATGTGGATGATTCCGGCTTACAGCCAATGGAAACCCAAAAGTCATTATCACAGTAAATTAGAATACTTTATAACACCAGCTTGAAAAAAATATTTTAAAATCGAAAATGTTGGTCTACTAAAATGCATGTTCAGTAAATGCACTCAATACTTGGTCAGGGCTCGTTTTGCATCATTTACTGCATCAATGCGCCGTAGCATGGAGGCGATCAGCCTGTGGCACTGCTGAGGTGTTATAGAAGCCCAGGTTGCTTTGATAGCAGCCTTTAGCTCGTCTGCATTGTTGGGTCTGGTGTCTCTCATCTTCCTCTTTACAATACTCCGTAGATTCTCTATGGGGTTAAGGTCAGGTGCTGGACAATCAAGCACAGTGATACTGCTGTTTTTAAACCAGGTATTGCTACTTTTGGCAGTGTGGACTGGTGCCAAGTCCTGCTGAAAAATGAAATTTCCATCTCCAAAAAGCTTGTTGGCAGAGGGAAGCATGAATTGCTCGAAAATTTCCTGGTAGATGGCTGCGCTGACTTTGGACTTGATAACACACAGTGGACCTACACCAGCAGATGACATGGCTCCCCAAACCATCACTGATTGTGGAAACTTCACACTAGACCTCAAGCAGCTTGGATTGTCTGTCTCTCCACTCTTCCTCCAGACTCTGGGACCTTTATTTCCAACTGAAATGCAATATTTCCTTTCATCTGAAAAAAACACCTTGGACCACTGAGCAACAGTCCAGTTCTTTTTCTCCTTTTCCCAGGTAAGACACTTCTGGTGTTGTCTATTAGTCATGAGTGGCTTGACACAAGGAATGCAACACTTGTAGCCCATGTCCTGGATACGTTTGTGTGTGGTGGCTCTTGAAGCATTAACTTCAGCAGCATTCCACTCCTTGTGAATCTCGCCAAAATGTTAACAATCCTTTCAAGGCTGCGGTTATTACGGTTGCTTGTGCACCTTTTTCTACCACAATTTTTCCTTCCACTCAACTTTCCATTAATATGCTTGGATACAGCACTCTGTGAACAGCCAGCTTTTTTAGCGATGTCCTTTTGTGGCTTACCCTCCTTGCGGAGTGTGTCAATGACTGCCTTCTGGGCATCTGTCAAGTCAGGAGCCTTCCCCATGATTATGGAGTGTACCTTTTTAAAAGCTTAGGAAGCCTTTGTATGTGTTTTTTGTTAATTATTCTAATTTACTGAGATAACGACTTTTGGGTTTTCATTGGCTGTAAGCCATAATCATCAACACTAACAGAAATAAACACTTGAAATAGATCTTTCTGTTTGTAATGACTCTATATAATATATGAGTTTCACTTTTTGTATTGAAGAACTCAAATAAATTAACTTTTTGATGATATTATAATTTAGTGAGAAGCACTTGTATGTACTGCACTGCATCAGACCTGTACACTGACCCTTGGCCTGTTAGACGTGGCACAGACCACTGTAGCTGGCAGACCCCAACACCACTACTATTTGGCCTCAGATTGCCACATCAACCACTGGATTATGGGTGGGCTAAAGGGGGAATATTCATTTGACATTAACATACCTTTGACTGGCCAGCACGCGTCAATAAATTTACAGGGCCTTACAGTAATACAACTGGGCAACATACAAGAATAAGAGTTGCATATTCTGAAAGGGCTACCCAAGCCCAATTTCAGGATAATAGTAGTAGAGTACGCAAAAATTATTTCAAGAGGTAGTCACCGGGAATGGTTTTCACTTCACAGGTGTGCCCTGTCAGGTTTAATAAGTGGGATTTCTTGCCTTATAAATGAGGTTGGGACCATCAGTTGTGTTGTGCAGAAGTCTGGTGGATCCACAGCTGATAGTCCTACTAAATAGACTGTTATTATGACTGTTGTAGACTGTTGTATTATGGCAAGAAAAAAGCAGCTAAGTAAAGAAAAACGAGTGGCCATCATTGCTTTAACAAATAAAGGTCAGTCAGTCTGAAAAATTGGGAAAACTTTTAAAGTTTCCCCAAGTGCATCAAGTGCTACAAAGAAACTGGCTCACATGAGGACCGCCCCAGGAAAGGAAGACCAAGAGTCACCTCTGATTCTAAGGATGTTTATCCGAGTGACCAGCCTCAGAAATCGCAGGTTAACATCAGCTCAGATTAGAGATCCAGTCAATGCCACACAGAGTTCTAGCAACAGACACATCTCTACAACAACTGTTAAGAGGAGACTTTGTGCAGCAGGCCTTCATGGTAAAATAGCTGCTAGGAAACCACTGCTAAGGACAGGCAACAAGCAGAAGAGACTTGTTTGGGTTAAAGAACACAAGGAATGGACATTAGACCAGTGGAAATCTTTGCTTTGGTCTGATGAGTCCAAATTTTAGATCTTTGGTTCCAACCACCGTGTCTTTGTGCGACGCAGAAAAGGTGAACGGATGGACTCTACATGCCTGGTTCCCACCGTGAGGCATGGAGAAGGAGGTGTGATGGTGTGGGGATGCTTTGCTGGTGACACTGTTGGGGATTTATTCAAAATTGAAGGCATACTGAACCAGCATGGCTACCACAGCATCTTCCAGCGGCATCCTATTCCATCTGGTTTGAGTTTAGTTGGACCATCATTTATTTTTCAACAGGACAATGACCCAAAACACACCTCCAGGCTGTGTAAGGGCTATTTAACCAAGAGGGAGAGTGATGGGGTGCTACGCCAGATGACCTGGTCTCCACAGTCACCAGACCTGAACTCAATCGAGATGGTTTGGGGTGAGCTGGACCGAAGAGTGAAGGCAAAAGGGCCAACAAGTGCTAAGCATCTCTGGGAACTCCTTCAAGATTGTTGGAAGACCATGGCATGTAGAGTCCATCCGTTCACCTTTTCTGCGTCGCACAAAGACACGGTGGTTGGAACCAAAGATCTCAAATTTGGACTCATCAGACCAAAGCACAGATTTCCACTGGTCTACTGTCTATTCCTTGTGTTCTTTAGCCCAAACAAGTATCTTCTGCTTGTTGCCTGTTCTTAGCAGTAGTTTCCTAGCAGCTATTTTACCATGAAGGCCTGCTGCACAAAGTCTCCTCTTAACAGTTGTTGTAGAAATGTGTCTGCTGCTAGAACTCTGTGTGGCATTGACCTGGTCTCTAATCTGAGCTGCTGTTAACCTGCGATTTCTGAGGCTGGTGACTCGGATAAACTTATCCTCAGAAGCAGAGGTGACTCTTGGTCTTCCTTTCCTGGAGCGGTCCTCATGTGAGCAAGTTTCTTTGTAGTGCTTGATGGTTTTTGCCACTGCACTTTCAAAGTTTGCCCCATTTTTTGGACTGACTGACCTTCATTTCTTAAAGTAATGATGGCCACTCGTTTTTCTTTATTTAGCTGCTTTTTTCTTGCCATACTACAAATTCTAACAGTCTATTCAGTAGGACTATCAGCTGTGTATTCACCAGACTTCTGCATAACACAACTGATGGTCTCAACCCCATTTATAAGGCAAGAAATCCCACTTACTAAACCTGATAGGGCACACCTGTGAATTGAAGACCATTCCCGGTGACTACCTCTTGAAGCTCATCAAGAGAAGAGTGTGCAAAGCAGTCATCAAAGCAAAAGGTGGCTATTTTGAAGAACCTAGAATATAAGACATAATTTCAGTTGTTTCACACTTTTTTTTTAAGTATATAATTCCACTTGTGTTAATTCATAGTTTTGATGATTTCAGTTTAAATGTACAATCTTCATAGTCATGAAAATACCGAAAAATCTTTAAATGAGAAGGTGTGTCCAAACTTTTGGTCTGTACTGTATATATATATATATATTTATATATACCCACAAATGCACCACAGATCTACATAATCATACTATATACTGTATATATGCACACGCATACTATATACACATACACACACACTGTACACTGCACATGCACACACAGAGATACACATATTAGTGCTTGCACAAGTGCTGTGACTTATTCTAGCACCACTTGTGCTGATCTTTATGGGGTGTGAAGAGTCCCACTGATCTGATAATACTGGCCTGTTCTAGGTATCAATAATCTAAATCTCAAGGCACTGAGACAGAAGTTACTGCTGGCAGATTACTATTTATTCTGTAAAATTGTGAATGCAGCCATTGGCTATTAACACCCTATAATCGATGATGAGTATAAGATACAGTAAAGAAATATTAGATCATTTTTACTCATCCAATATTCTCATAGTGTTCTGTATATTATAAACAAGTACTCATTATAGTCTATGGGCATGCTCACATGTCCAGCTTTTTAAAAGATGAATTGATGCTAGTGCAGCGCCCCAGAGTCCTGTTCGTTGCAGTAATGTCATTCTTCCACCAGGGGGAGTGATATTACGTCTGAAGGTAATAAAGGAGTTCATCTTTCCAGGTATCACAAACCAAACACCACACTTCACACTCCAATCTACCAGGGGGAGCTACGCTCCTATCTAGTAGGCCAGTAGGGCACTCCTCGCAGAAGGGTAAAACTGGTGGTTTGGATAGAAAGTTAGTCAGACGCTGCCTGGGTTTGACCCAGTGAGTACCTGTCAGGCAGACAGGGGGAAAAGGAGGAACATCTGAGCTGCAGACAGAGGGTCCCTGTCAGGGGTGGGATCCTGACAGAGGCCTAGCGGGATAGATAGAAAGCTACGGAGCTGCACCTGCCCCACATGCGGAAGCATCCTAAGAAAGGACACGAAGAGAAGTGTATTGTAGAGAGTGAGAAACGAAGTCACAGCACAAGGGGAAAACACCGGGAGGAGTTCTGCCCTGTAAAGGCTGCCTCCTTCTGAGGCACGTAGCCGGTGGCCGGAACACCGAGGGAGTAATTGACTCTACGTATTACTTCAGAGACCGGCAGGACAGTCAATTCCAAGTTGGCTGCCCGACCTTAATACCTAAGAAGACACAGTGGCAAATTGTGGGGGTCGGGGCGTCTCTAGGGTCCCTATAAACAAGCCTCAGGCCATCAGTCATATGGGTTTGTCCTATCCACACCATCTGGGGGACAGAGAGAAAGACATCTAGAACATCTACAAAAGGAGGACCTTACCGAGTTGCTCAGCAGGGAGGTACTACAACACACAGGGGCTAGTAGGAAGGTTACTGATTTCCACCTAGATAAGGGGAGTCTGGACTTGCCTTCGGACCGGCCGGACTCTGCCTACCCTGTGGTCCATACCCTGGACTGTGGATGCTGAAGCTTCCAGTAAAAGGTAAAGACTGCAACCTTGTGTCCTCGTTATTCACTGCACCTTACATCATCCACCATCACCATCGCCACTTCAGGGAAGCCCTGGGGATACACTTCACCTGTGGGAAGGTATACCATCTTGCTGCCATAACATCACCCCAGCAGGCCCCTAAGCAGCGTCGGTCACCCTGACCGAGTACCACAGGTGGCGTCACGAACATTATATAAACTACACCTTTAATTGGACACCCCTCAAAGGGCCACGGACCGGGTCAGGCCACCGTGACATTCCCCGAATCGAAGGACCCGGTACCGAGTACCCCATTGCCCTAACGTGGGGGCGATCCACTATCCGTGTCGCATCATAATGCTGTCCACATTTCACTGTCAAATAGGTAGAAGTTGGAAAATGTTGATCTTTTTCAATCCTTTCAAACAAAAACCCCACTTATGGTAAAAATGTACATCGTGACCAAAAAAATGACAAAAATCGTTTAAAAATCATTGACCAAAATGTATCCATATAAGGGGATTGATATGATTTCTCATTGCAGTTCTTGAAGAGAAACACATCTTATGAGTAGTGTTGAGCGATACCGTCCGATACTTGAAAGTATCGGTATCGGAAAGTATCGGCCGATACCGGCAAAGTATCGGATCTAATCCGATACCGATACCCGATACCAATACAAGTCAATGGGACTCAAGTATCGGACGGTATCCCTGATGGTTCCCAGGGTCTGAAGGAGAGGAAACTCTCCTTCAGGCCCTGGGATCCATATTACTGTGTAAAATAAAGAATTAAAATAAAAAATATTGCTATACTCACCTCTCCGACGCAGCCTGGACCTTACCGAGGGAACCGGGAGCCTTCTTTGCTTAAAATGCGCGCGTTTACTGCCTTCCGTGACGTCACGGCTTCTGATTGGTCGCGTGCCGCCCATGTGACGGCGACGCAACCAATCACAACAAGCCGTGACGTAATTTCAGGTCCTGAATGCCTAATTCTAGGCATTCAGGATTTGAAAATTACGTCACGGCTTGTGATTGGTCACGTCGCGGTCACATGGGCGGCACGCGACCAATCACAAGCCGTGACGTAATTTTCAAATCCTGAATGCCTAGAATTAGGCATTCAGGACCTGAAATTACGTCACGGCTTGTTGTGATTGGTCGCGTCGCCGTCACATGGGCGGCACGCGACCAATCACAAGCCGTGACGTCACGGAAGGCAGTAAACGCGCGCATTTTAAGCAAAGAAGGCTCCCGGTTCCCTCGGTAAGGTGCAGGCTGCGTCGGAGAGGTGAGTATAGCAATATTTTTTATTTTAATTCTTTATTTTACACATTGATATTAATCCCGATACCGATTCCCGATATCACAAAAGTATCGGATCTCGGTATCGGAATTCCGATACCCGCAAGTATCGGCCGATACCCGATACTTGCGGTATCGGAATGCTCAACACTACTTATGAGCCCAGATTCATACATGAACCAGACACCTAAATAAACACTAGAAGAAAAGCTATAATATCTGACGGCATCACAAAATGTGTCAACTGAAGGAAACTAAATTTTAAAACGCACTCCTCTTAATATATTGCAATCATCATATTATACAGCACTGTGTACTTACAATTGCTCATTTTTCCCTTCTGCCCTTCATTTTTCCCTTCTTCCCAGTTAATTATTTTCTTTCCTACTGTATTAGTTCTATGACATCACGTGAGTAAAAACAGACTAGCTGAATCCTTCTAAGCTCTATGTAGAAACAGGAAGCCTCTCTTCCCTGCGTGAGTCATCATTAGGACTACAATTCTACATCACGTGATATAGAGCTAATGGAAAAGAGAAGAATTAGCTGGGTAGAAAAGCAAAATGAGTAATTGCAAGTACACAGTGATATACAATATTATGATTGCAATATACCGTATTAAGAAGGAAAAAGCTTTCAATAAAGTTTCCTAAATAAATGAGATTCCATACTGTCAATGTGACACCCGCTAGGGCCGTGGGGTACTCGGAACCGGGTTGGACGGTTCTTAAAGGGGTGGTCACGGCAGTGGTGACCCAGTCTGTGGCCTTGGGCGTGCAATAAAAGGGATGAGGGAAATGGGAAATAAAGTTTATGGGGAGATTGAGGAATTGTTCATGACGCCACCTGTGGTATTCGGCCAGGGATAACCGATGCTGCTTAAAGAGACCGCTGGGGCTGATGGTGATGCAGCTGAGATGGTTCTGCTCTCCACAGGTAGAGCTAAGTCCTAGGGCACTTATGATGTGAAAGATGGTGATAATGGATGTAGTGCAGGGTGAATGGCGCAATAAAGGGAGAGGACACAGCAAGGTTCAGTCTTCACGCTTTACTCATAGTTAAGATGTTATTCCCCAGCCGGGGTGCTGTGTCCTCCAGGTCAGTGGTCCAGCCAACTCTCTACTAACTTGGGGCACTTGTCCAGAACCCCCTTAGTATGCCTTTTCCTGGCTTACTTTCTACGCTGGTTCTCGCCTCTCCTGCCCTGCGCTTCACACTCAGTGTCCCAAGCCAGTAGTCGCGGGTCCTGTCGGGTGACGTCCTCACTGTCCCCTGGGCCCTCTGTGTCTATCTTTTCGGTGAAATAGATATGCATGTGGCCGTTGCACTTGCAGTCACAACAGCCTCCGGGTTCCTAGCTGGTACCTGTAGTTCCTCCACTAGATCAGGGGCTGGTTCCACCACTGCGACCTGGTCCCTCCACCTGTTGATGGTCAGCGTGGATGCAGGCCCTATGGGTGGTTTCCACACTTCCCATGCCCCTAAGAACCCTTTGTTCCCTCTGGGAGCTTCTCTCCTTTCTTTCTTTTGTTCTCTCTCTCTCTCTCCCATCCTGGGACGAGCTCCTCACAGCTCCAGTCCCCTGCTCCAACTTCCAACTTCTCACTCAGACTGTAAGAAACTTCAGACCCACACATCTGCTCTGCTCCACTTCTCCTCACCAACTCCCTGTCTCCTCCCTCCTGTCTCCCATGATAACTCATCACTCTCCACCCACACCTTCTACCTAATCCCTCCCTGGCCTGGGGAGGTCTGGTGTTGGGTGCTAGTGTTAGGGTTCTGAATAGTGTCCCCTCCTTACCAGAGAGTTGGGGCACCACACCTCTGGATGAGGTGCAGTACCTCTGTGGCGACTGGACTCTCAGGGGCGCCACATCAACATAGCATTTTTCGGTGCCATCAGGACACTATGTAGGTCTGTTACTGTTTTACAAATTGCATTTCTTGCATCAATGAAGTAACTCCTGATGGGTGCTTTATGTACCTGATTTAAATGCATGGAGTAATTCAATTCCCCTGTGTTACACCCTTCCCAATTTGCTGTCCAGGAAGGAGGCACTGATGCCTCTTGCCTGCAACCTGCAAGTTGCACATACACAACAGTCAGCAACCACGTCCAGTCCATGTTCAGTTGTCCCTTGTCAGCATACATGTCTGTTCACAAATTGTTAGTTAGATAGGGCATATATATTCGTTAGCACTTTACATTGTCCGGTGCTGGACAAAGACCAAAGAGACTTGTGTCTCTTTATTAAACTGTCGCTTCCCTTAAATTTGATAAATTTTGGTAGAAAAAAATGGTGATGGGGTATTGGCCAGTTTCTGTACATTTTAAGCAACTCTAAGAGTCTGAGTTAGCCACTAGAGGGGGGCATTATAGCATACTGAGATTAGAGATAGGAACTCAGGAAGAGTAACAGTTAACTTAGGAGGGGCCAACTGTGGGTAAGACAGGAGGATTTCCTGGCTTTGGGTCAGTCAGGCTAGGGAGCCCAGGCAGGTCAACTGGGCCTGTGGGCCCCCAGCTAAGCAGTGGGCCACGTAACATTAAGTGTGAAGCCCAGTCATCCAGGACAGCAGAAGTGAGAGCAGCAGGATAGAAGAAGTGAAAGCAGCAGAAACAGCAGAAGTGAGAGCAGAGGTGATAGCAGAAGTCACCGCAGAACAGAAACGCAGGTCACTCCAAAATGTGACAGCTTTCTACTTGGGCAGATGCCCTTATGTCTGATGTGAAACAGACAAGGGAACACCTGAATGTTGCGAAGCTGAGCAGGGAATACGCTGCAGTAACGGTTGAGACGGGACAAATCGGGTACAACCTAAAAATGAGACACCTATATGGGCCATGACTACGGCCCTGGCTGCCGCTAACAATACAGCACTTATTCATATATGTGGATTGTTAGTTACTGCAGGGTATAACAGCCGTCCGAAGGCAAGAGCAAGACATGTTCTCTGTAACCACACTGACCACGAGGATCACAGACAAAGGACACCCCTATATTCCTTAGTATTCTTCAAGATACCATATCAAAATGTTTTTTTTTTTTTGTGCACATTTTTCTTTGTAGGACAATCTCATAATTTAGACCACAAATTCTCTCCCATTGGCAGCAGAGTGGTCTCTCATCTCCCGCCACACAATCAGTGAAATTACCCTCTAAGGCTATGTTTCTACGATGAGTATTTGGTGAGATTTTGACGCTGTAGATTTCCTGCAGAAGTTTATTCTTCAACTTGCCAGATAAGGTTATTTGTGTTTCTTCGTTGCCTTTTGAGTGTTTTTTTTTTTACATGTTTTTATTGCATTTTTTCAGTTTCGCTCTTGCTTCTTTTTGAATATAATTTTTTTAATAAAATTACTTTGTTTTGTAAACTTACTGATGCTGTGAGCTTGGATAATGCTTTATTGATAATGTTATGTGTGCATGTGGATTACATCCATTTTTTTGCTGCTGAAATGTAACAAAAACCCATATGAATTTTTTATATGCGAATATTCGGCATCTCATTAAAGTGAAATCCCGCAAATAAAACACATATAATTCACAAGATTTCAAAAATTCAACACACCTCAATTTTTGTAGTATTAAAAAAAGTAAACAAGCCAAGAACGGTAAAGGATCCAGCTTCCAGAATATATTTTTTTAATTTAATCCATTAAAAAAGTGAAAAAATATACAAACTTTGCAAAAGGTTGAAGTAAACACTTTCTATAAGAACCAACACATTTCAAACGTTACAACGTTCTTAGTCTTGGTTCAAAATGCGTCGGTTTTTATGAAGGGTATTCAGAAAGTGAAATCTCTGTTCCCCTGTACTTTATACACTCTCCCCTGCTCCAGGGCTGAATCTCTGGTGCCACCCATGCTATCTGTTATTGTCTGCAGCGCTGACTTCACATCGACAGCACTGCAGACAATTATTGAGCTCAGCAGCTTATGATGTCAACTCAAGCAGAGTCACTGAGCTAAGTTACTGACTGTAGCGCTGTCATCAATGTAATGATGAAGTCACTAAGGATTTACAGCACTTTCACATAGCGATATTTCACATCAGTATTTGGTAACAGACTCCTGGAGTGGATCCAAAACACAGAAGAGGTGAATGTCATTCAGTTATTATTTTTCTCAGTGTTTTCTCCTGTCTGTTTTTTAGCTGACAAATACTGATGTAAAATACTGGCCAAAATACTCACTGTGTGAATGAGGCGAGGAAGCTGCTTGTAATCCTGCTGTAATATAAATCCTTATTCCAATGATGAGTGCACACTTGCTTGTCTTCTCTGCTCCATGATATTTAGCAGAGCAGGAGCAACACCTGAGGCAAAACTGTGGCCGGCAGATGTCCGGCCCTATGACACAGTGACATGTGATGGACCCCAACTCCCAAACAAAATGAATCACACAGGTGCACACAAAATAAATACACGAAGCATTGTAATTAGGTGTCAAACGTTCTCAATTTTATTTACATTCACATGACACCAAAAATGGCACAACCCCCGACTCACGAAGAGTCACCCTCCAGCACTCAGGAGAGGAAAAAACCCCTGTGGTGGGAACCTCTAGGAAACGATGGCTGGAGGATCGCCCTTCCCTTGGGCTTAGAGAGTTAGTGCCGATATATAACAGATGTAACAAGTTTTAACATTTGTACATTGTACCAGATTTACAGAGAACGACATAACAAATATAGACTATAAATGTGATAAACCGGATGTGGGAGAGATCTGGCTGCGATATCAGTCACCACATTGGTTGATAGACCCAATTTAGTTGATCTGATTGCCCAGATGGATGAACCACTTCTTCCTTACAGATCCAGGTCCACCTCTCATAAATTTAGACTTTTGGTTACAGGGATTGTTCATAATGGATAACCCCTAATAGGAGAAATACCCCCTCCCCCTTCTCCCCTCCCAATTTATCACCCATTAAAGTCATAGGTGCTTCCATGAACTCCCAAAGGAGAGCAGCTCTTTGTAGAGGGTAACAGAAGGGGATCCTCTGCTGGGGACTCCCCTCGGTTACCTTCCCATCCCTGTGGGTGTCTAAAGCAGACAAACCCTTTCCCTGCTAGAACCTCCAAATTTCACCAAGGTCGGCACATTAGGTGGGGTGGTCAAGCTCAACGTCCTCAGGTGCATCAGTAATGGCGCTGATCATGGCAGCGCGGCCTTCTATTATGGAATCTTCTTTATCACACTGGTTTATGACCTCATAACAGTTGTCATGGTTACTGCAGGGGCTATTACTGATGCAGGAGCCAAGTATTAACCCTTTCATCATTGGTAATTCACTTCATTATAGAGGCAAATAACTGCACTTGTTACTAAGCAGGCGCCTATCATTATGGCTTCCCTTAGGCACCATAAGAAATACAGATTAAACGTTCAAGTGTTTCAGGAGTGTTTTACACTTTTTAAATCCGGAGATTGGATTTATAGCTAGCACATTACACAGAAAAAAATAAGGGGAAATTACTTGTAAAATAATATTATAGGGAATTACATTTCAATCACTTTCCTAATGTACAGTTCACATAATTACATAGGTTAAAAAAATACCTAGGACCATCAAGTTCAACCTATTTTCAAAGTTATATATTTTATATTGCTAGATTATAACTCGCACTGTCATGTTTTGTTAAAAAAGCATCCAGACCTTTTTTAAATGTTGTTATAGTAACTGCCATTACTAGCTCTTGTGGTCGGCATTCCAGTCTGATTGTGCAGCACCCCAGAGTCCTGGTTGTTGCAGTAACGTCGCTCTGCCGCTAAGGGGAGTGATGGTACGTCTGATTGCACTAAAAGAGTTCACCTGACCAGGTATCACAGTCACACATTACACTTCACACTCCGGCCACCAGGGGGAGCAAAGGGTTCTATGTATTAGGCCACTCCTCACACTCTGGTAAAACTGGGGGTTGGATAGGAAGTTAGGCAGAAGCTGACTGGGTTTTGACCAGGTAACATTTAGTGAGAGGAGAGCGTTGCTTGGGAAGATTCAGGGGGGTCCCTGTCAGGGGTGGGATCCTGACAGTGGCCTAGCAAAAGGACAGATCGTTACGAAGAGATCACAGAAAACGAGAAACGAGATCACAGCACAAAGGCGATAGAACCAGAAGGAGTCGTGCCCCGAGATCGGCAACATCCTTCTGAGGCGCGTAGCCGGCGGCCGGAACGCCGAGGAAATAATAGACTCTACGCATTACTTTGAACTACGGCAGGGCAGTTAACTTTAGGCTGGCTGTCTCACCTTTTACACCTAATGAAGACAACGGAGGCAATTGTGGGAGAGGGGCGTCTCTAGGGTCCCTATAAAATAACTCCAGGCCTACCCCATCATACGGGTGCGTCCTATCCATATCATCTGGGGGACGGAGAGAAAGAACAGAAACATACACGACAGTTGTGAGGACTATCCCGTGGTGCTCAGCAGGGAAGTACTACAACACCCAGGCGCTAGTAGGTAGGCTACTGATTTCCACCTGCAAAGGGAACTCTGGATGTGCCTTCGGACTGGCCGGTCTCAGCCAGCCCTGTTAGCAGTGATCTGGATTGCGGATGCCGAAGCCTTCAGTAAAGAGGTAAAGAGACTGCAACCTTGTGTCCTCGTTATTTACTGCGACTTACACCACCACCTACACCTTTTATTGGGCGCCCCTTAGCAGGGCTCCGGACCGGGTCGGGCCACCGTGACTTCCCCAGGACCGAGAGACCCGGTACCGAGTACCCCGCTGCCCTGCGTTTGGGGGCCGCTCCAACTGTTCTTACTGTAATGAACCCTTTCCTATTAAGCTGCCATAATTGTCTTTCCTCCACGTGTAACAAACAGGCTTGGACTGGCCCATAAGGTAACATGGGAATCTGCCGGTGGGCCCCTGTGTAGATCTGGGCCCCCAACCCTACTGTATGGGCAGTACTTGGCATAATTCACTTGATTCACTCTGTACAGAAAAAAAAGCAGCATCTCATCATTCATTAACCACGCTACCCAGTTTATTATTATTATATAGAGATAGAGGTAAATTTGTGAACGAAGATAGTATAATATTTGCATGCAGGTGAAAAGAGCCCCCCCCACAGTCAATGTTACTGGTGGGCCCTTGTCACCCCAGTCCAACACTGCAAATATATATGTATACTTACCAAGTTCTACGGCTTCACTTGTGCAGATCTCAGCACAGAGGTTTAGGAGCAGCCACGATGATGAGGAAGGGACACAGACACACAGGGCTGCCAAGAGTGTGCAAAGCAGTTATCAAAGCAAAAGGTGGCTACTTTGAAGAACCTAGAATATAAGACATATTTTCAGTTGTTTCACACTTTTTTGTTAAGTATATAATTCCACATGTGTTAATTCATAGTTTTGATGCCTTCAGTGTGAATGTACAATTTTCATAGTCATGAAAATACAGAAAAATCTTTAAATAAGAAGATGTGTCCAAACTTTTGGTCTGTACTGTATGTGTTATTTCCTGAAACAATACATTAGAGTATAAAAAAGCCCTGATGGGCAGTGTGAAAATTGCATAGGTTCTTTTAAAACAGATTGTGATATGGGGAAAAGTTGGCAAACATTAAAAAAAAAAAACTAAAACATTTAACACACAAACACAATTTAACCCCTTTAACTACCACCATTAAGGGGTAGCCGAGACCACGAAGAACACGATCAAGGCCATTTTTTTTTTATCTCCAAGCACATGATCTCTGCTATTCAACGAATAACAGCGATCATGTTAAAACAAAATGAAGTCCTATTTAAAAATAATTTCTCTTTCCTCTGACATGATCTAATACGTCAGAGGAGAGAGAAGTGATGTCCCTAGACCCCAATGGTACCAGCGACACCATCCCCAGGCCTTCCTCCTCCTGTTCCCGAAGCAAAATGGCAGGCGCATACGCAGTATGCCTGCAGAGTTCTGCTGGCCAGCACCTGGCAACCGCAGGAATTAATCCCTTTGGTTCCTGACTTTTGAACACTGTGATAGGGTCTATCACAGTGACAGTGATCAAAAGCCTAATATTTGTCATCCCCCTATTTTATAACATTTCTCCCTTTCTTTGCTTTTATCTAGGGTTACAGTTAAGCTTTCTTCAAACGTGTATAAAAAAAAATTGAAAAAGTTATAATACTGTTACATTAGGATTACAAGTGTTAGTTTAGGTTCATTTTTTTGTTAGGCATTTGAATAAAATAAAATAATGGTCCACAGAACCTTTACCGTGGAGCAGTCGTACACCCTGCTTTGCTCCAGCAGTTCGGGGAGTGAAACCGAATCTGAAGCAGTACAATCTTCAGCTAGTGATGACTCCTCTTCCTCCACAGGATTCCACAGCCTGATGATAATGGAGACAGTTGTCACTACTGAGTCGTCAGAGGAAGGACCAAGTTTTGCGCTCACCCTTTCATTGTGGTATCCCGACAATGTATTTTCCCCTCAAATTCCCCCTCTTTCAGCAGCCCCTGGAATAAAATTAGATGTCACCAATTTTACCCCCTTTGAATTTTTCCAAATTTGTGTTACCCCAGAAGTCCTAAAACTAATTGCCCACCAACAAATTTATATGCCCGACAATATATTTCCCAAAAACCCACATCCTTTTATTCCCATTCCTGGATCCCACAGATGTCCCCGAAATAAAAAAATTTGGGGCCTTACCCTCAACATGGGTTTAGTAAAAAAAAAAAAATCCTCTCTCCATTCCTACTGGGCAACAGAATTTGTCCAGAGTAACCCTAGGAGTATTTGTTGCTGTCATGTCCAGTCCGTTATGAAACCCTAATGATATTCCTTAATTTTAGTGATAATTCCCAGGGCCTCTAAGAAATTACCCAAACTACGATCGCCTTTACAAACTGAGACCCATAATTTCTCTTCAAAAAGATTCATTTTTAAATTCCTATACCCAGAAGCAAAATGTTGCAATTGACAAGTCGCTCATGAGTTTCAAGGGATGTCTGTCACTCTGCTAATCTATGCCCTCCAAGCTTGCCAAATATAATATAAAATTGTAAAAAATGTGCAAGAGTACAACAGGGTACATGTGCACATTTCTAACATATGAATGTAGAGATCGCCCTCAAAAAACACCAAACTGCTCCCCAGACAATTGGTATCCCTTGTAAATTTTCAAACTTGTGTTGCATCAACTGAAAAATGGTGGTATCAAATTACTCACTACCTCCCTGGATAAATTAATTAGAGCAGGCAATTAATTCTCCCAAGGGGCCACATGAGAGACCATGACTGTTGTGGAGGGCCGAACCAATAAGCAGAAATCTATTCTGCTTAATATTAGTATCAATATATTAATTATAATTATTATTTTATTGATAATTATATTAATATAATCACTTAATATTGACCAGAATTAAGTGTGCTGACATCCCCTTTTATATCGTTTGAACCCCAATACAGCCCCTTCTATATACAGTTCCTTGCGAAAGTATTTGGCTCCCTGAAGCTTTTCAACCTTTTCCCACATATCATGCTTCAAACATAAAGATACCAAATGTAACTTTTTGGTGAAGAATCAACAACAAGTGGAACACAATTGTGAAGTTGAACGAAATTTATTGGTTATTTTAAATTTTTGTAGAAATTCAAAACACGAAAAGTGGGGCGTGCAATATTATTCGGCTCCTTTACTTTCAGTGCAGCAAACTCACTCCAGAAGTTCATTGTGGATCTCTGAATGATCCAATGTTGTCCTAAATGCCTAATGATGATAAATATAATCCTGCTGTGTGTAATCAAGTCTCCGTATACATGCACCTGCTCTGTGATAGTATCAGGGTTCTGTTTGAAGCACAGAGAGCATCATGAAGACCAAGGAACACAAGAGGCAGGTCCGTGATACTGTTGTGGAGAAGTTTAAAGCCGGATTTGGATACAAAATTATTTCCAAAATTTTAAACGTCCCAAGGAGCACTGTGCAAGCGATTGAAATGAAAGGAGTATCATACCAGTGCAAATCTACCAAGATCCACCCGTCCCTCTAAACTTTCATCTCAAACAAGGAGAAGACTAATCAGAGATGCAGCCAAGAGGCCCATGATCACTCTGGGTGAACTGCAGAGATCTACAGCTGAGGTGGGGCAGTCTGTCCATAGGACAACAATCAGTCGTACACTGCACAAATCTGGCCTTTATGGAAGAGTGGCAAGAAGAAAGCCATTTCTCAAAGATATCCATAAAAAGTGTTGTTTAAAGTTTAGTGAACACCATAAAAAAATAAAAAACATGGCAAAAAAACAATGCTTTATCATCATACTGCTAAACACAAAGTACAGTTAATAGCCCTCGGTGTCTGTACTGTTACATATTTAGGCAGTTAACTGGTTCATGCAGCTTTAGGCTGGGGTCACACATGCGAGTTTTACGGACGTAAGAGCGCAGAAACTACGTCCGTAAAACTCGCATTACATACGGCACAATTATTCTCAATGGGGCTGCTCCTATTAGCCGTATATTACGGTTCAGTATTATACGGCTTTCTACGGCCGTACAAAATCGCAGCATGCTGCGTTTGTCAGCGTACTGCGCAAATAATACGCCAATGAAAGTCTATGGGGGCGAGAAAAATACGGATTCCACACGGACCTGCAGTGTGACTTGCGAGAAATACGCAGCGCTGTTAGTGAAAAGTCGGTAATTCAATTGCCGGCTTCTCATTTCTCCTGCACAAACCCGACAGGATATGAGACATGGTTTTCATACATTTCATTCATTCGCAGGGGAATTACAAGCACGGAGCACAGCTGCATTAGCAGGGCTCCTGCCTGTAATATTAGTTAACCCCTTCAGATGGATTACCTCGTGGGACATGATCGGACATCAGAAGGTATGTATCTTGTGCGGTTATTATTTTGCCAAGCGAGGGTGTTCCTGATGGATTGAGAGAACAATAAATTATTACAACAACCGCTGTGTTTTTTTCATTAAACTACTTTTAAATCATGTGTGTGTGTTTTTTAACCCTTTCCTACAATTGGATTAATAATGGATAGGTGTCATAATTGACGCCTCTCCATCATTAATCTGGCTTAATGTCACCTTCCAATAGCAAGGTGGCATTAACCCTTCATTACCCCATAGCCCACCGCTACAGGGAGTGGGAAGAGAGTGGCCAAGTGCCAGAATAGGCGCATCTTCCAGATGTGCCTTTTCTGGGGTGGCTGGGGGCAGATGTTTTTAGCCACGGGGGGGCCAATAACCATGGACCCTCTCCTGGCTATTAATATCTGCCCTCAGTCACTGGCTTTACCGCTCTGGCGGAGAAAATTGCGCGGGAGCCCACGCCAATTTTTTCCGCCATTTAACCCTTTATTTCAGCAGCTACAGCGCTGAAATTTTGCACATACACACTACTAACATTAGTAATGTGGAATATGCAAAAAAAAGGGGATATGAGATGGTTTACTGTATGTAAACCATGTCTCATATCCTGTCGGGTTTGTGCAGGAGAAATGAGAAGCCGGCAATTGAATTAGCGGCTTTAATGCTATCTAGTGCTGCATTAAATATAAATATACATATATAGATGTCTCACTGACATATATATATGTATATATACACATTCTATGTGTATATATCTACTCTATTCTAACCTGTCAGTGTGATTTTACTGTACACCGCGCTGAATTACCGGCTTTTCAAAGGACACCGGTGCGTAAAAATCGGACAGAACTCGCATGGTGCGAGTGCTGTGCGATTTTTTTCTCGCACCCATTGACTTGCATTGGCGAGTCTCGTCCGAGAATCGCAGCAATACGCAGCATGCTGCGATTTTTTTCTCAGCCGATCCAGATTTTTCTCAGTCCGATTTCGGCTGAGAAAAAAATCGCAAATCAAAAGACACCTATTAACTAACATTGGTCCGAGTGCAATCCGATTTTTTATCGGATTGCACGCGTCCGTTTTCCTCGCAAGTGGAAAGGGACCCTTACACTATGGCTGGTCCAAATAACTAAAGCAATTGTTACCATCCACCTCTCGTGTCTCCCCTTTTCCTCATAGATTGTAAGCTTGCGAGCAGGGCCCTCATTCCTCCTGGTATCTACATTGATCTGTGATTATTGTTATGCTGTAATGTCCATTGTATGTACAAATCCCCTCTATAATTTGTAAAGCGCTGCGGAATTTGTTGGCGCTATATAAATAAAATTATTATTATTATAAGAATAAAATGCGATAAAAAAGACGTATATAAATAAACATGGTACCGATGAAAACAATATCTTGTCCCGCAGGAAACAAGCAGCAATACAGCTCCATCAGCAGTAAAATAAAAAATTATAACTCTCAGAATAAAGCGATGCAGAAATAATTATTTTTATAAAATAGTTTTTATTGTGTAAAAGTGCCGAAACATAAAAAAAAACAATATAAGGCTATGTTCACACTTTGCGGGTTTTGCCGCGGATCCGCAGCGGATTTGACACTGCAGATCCGCAGCAGTTTTCCATGCAGGGTAAAGTACAATGTTACCCTATGGAAAACAAAACCCGCTGTGCACATGCTGCGGATTTCCGCGGAAAAAGCCGCGCGGCTTTTCTGCGGAAAAAAAGAAGGAGCATGTCACTTCTTGGTGCAGAATCGCAGCGATTCTGCACCCATAGAAATGCATTGATCCGCTAACTTCCCGCATGGGGCTGTGCCCACGTTGCGGGAAGTTAAGCGGATAATGTGCCGATGGTTCCCGGGGTGGAGGAGAGGAGACTCTCCTCCAGGCCCTGGGAACCATATTAGTGTAAAAAAAAAAGAATTAAAATAAAAAATAATGCTATATTCACCTCTCAGCGCTGCCCGCGGCGTCCGGTCTCAGTTGCTGTGCCGAACAGGACCTGTGGTGACGTCGCGGTCACATGACCGTGATGACGCCGCGGTCACATGACCGTGACGTCACGAAGGTCCTTGTCGGCACAGCCGCTTGCAGCGCCGAGGAGATCGCGACGTCAGAGGGTGAGTATAAGGCCAATTTTTATTATTTTTTACATTACTATTGATGCTGCATATGCAGCATCAATAGTACAGGAGTAATCCCGCAGCGGAAACCGCGGAACAAACCGCGATAAATCTGCAGGGATAACCGCAGCGGTTTTGCCCTGCAGATTTATCAATTCCGCTGCGGGATTAACCCGCAGAGGAACCCGCAAAGTGTGAACGTGGCCTAAATAAGGTATCGCTGTAATCGTACTGCCCCGAAGAATAAAACTGCTTTATCAATTTTATCACATGTGGAATGACATAAACCACTCCCCCCCCCAAAAAAAAGAAATCCGAAATTGCTGTTTTTTGTTCATTATGCGATAAAAAAGTAATGTGCCTGAAAATGGTACCAAGAAAGAACGTCAACTCATCCCGCAAAAACAAGCCCTCACATGACTCTGTGAGCCAAAATATGGAAAAATTATAACTTTCTAAATATGGTGATGCAAAAAAATATTTTTTGCAATAAAAAGCATCTTTGTTTGGCTGCTGTCACACACTAAATGTGAGATGTAGAATACTGCACAACCTCGGTCTTCCGGCTACCGGTTTCATGCGCTCTGTAGGGAGGTAGCCCAGTCACAGCTACAGCTAAAGTCTCCAGTTCTTCCCTTCACCTGTGGTTTGTTTCTCCTTCACGCTCTCTACAATCTGTTCTGCTTTCCTTTCTCTCTCTCCCTAGGAGCTGCAGCACTTCTCGTGGCTGCACGGCCCCTCTGCTTCCTTCTCCTCTGTCTCTCTGACAGGAACTGACTTTCTCTCCAGATAAGATTATATATATAGGGGTGCCATGCACAAGATCGATCAGAGCTCCCCCTTCTGGCCTGGAGTGTGAACATGTTGCATGCTTGTGAACAGGGCCGGCTCCAGGTTTTTGAGGGCCCCGGGCAAAAGAGTCTCAGTGGGCCTCCCCCCTTTAACACATACCACGATTCATGATGACCAGATACAGCAGAGAAATATAGGTATAGTACAATGCCAGATTTCACTTCTTACATGAGTGATAGCTATTGTAAATTCTGCAGTGTATACATACAGGACAGGAGTGGTACTGTGCAGTGTATATATACAGGACAGGAGTGGTACTGTGCAGTGTACATATACAGGACAGGAGTGGTACTGTGCAGGGTATATATACAGGAGTGGTACTATGCAGTGTATATATACAGGAGAAATGGTACTGTGCAGTGTATATATACAGGGGGAGTGGTACTGTATATATATATATATATATATATATATATATATATATATATATATATATATATACATATACACAGGGGGAGTGGTACTGTGCAGTGTGTGTATATATATATATACAGGTCCTTCTCAAAAAATTAGCATATAGTGTTAAATTTCATTATTTACCATAATGTAATGATTACAATTAAACTTTCATATATTATAGATTCATTATCCACCAACTGAAATTTGTCAGGTCTTTTATTGTTTTAATACTGATGATTTTGGCCTACAACTCCTGATAACCCAAAAAACCTGTCTCAATAAATTAGCATATTTCAACCGTCCAATCAAATAAAAGTGTTTTTTAATAACAAACAAAAAAACCATCAAATAATAATGTTCAGTTATGCACTCAATACTTGGTCGGGAATCCTTTGGCAGAAATGACTGCTTCAATGCGGCGTGGCATGGAGGCAATCAGCCTGTGACACTGCTGAGATGTTATGGAGGCCCAGGATGCTTCAATAGCGGCCTTAAGCTCATCCAGAGTGTTGGGTCTTGCGTCTCTCAACTTTCTCTTCACAATATCCCACAGATTCTCTATGGGGTTCAGGTCAGGAGAGTTGGCAGGCCAATTGAGCACAGTAATACCATGGTCAGTAAACCATTTACCAGTGGTTTTGGCACTGTGAGCAGGTGCCAGGAAGCATGAAGTGCTCCAAAATCTCCTGATAGCTAGCTGCATTGACCCTGCCCTTGATGAAACACAGTGGACCAACACCAGCAGCTGACATGGCACCCCACACCATCACTGACTGGGTACTTGACACTGGACTTCAGGCATTTTGGCATTTCCTTCTCCCCAGTCTTCCTCCAGACTCTGGCACCTTGATTTCCGAATGACATGCAAAATTTGCTTTCATCAGAAAAAAGTACTTGGGACCACTTAGCAACAGTCCAGTGCTGCTTCTCTGTAGCCCAGGTCAGGCGCTTCTGCCGCTGTTTCTGGTTCAAAAGTGGCTTTACCTGGGGAATGCAGCACCTGTAGCCCATTTCCTGCACACGCCTGTGCACGGTGGCTCTGGATGTTTCCACACCAGACTCAGTCCACTGCTTCCTCAGGTTCCCCAAGGTCTGGAATCGGTCCTTCTCCACAATCTTCCTCAGGGTCCGGTCACCTCTTCTCGTTGTACAGCGTTTTCTGCCACATTGTTTCCTTCCAACAGACTTACCATTGAGGTGCCTTGATACAGCACTCTGGGAACAGCCTATTTGTTGAGAAATTTCTTTCTGGGTCTTACCCTCTTGCTTGAGGGTGTCAATGATGGCCTTCTTGACATCTGTCAGGTCGCTAGTCTTACCCATGATGGGGGTTTTGAGTAATGAACCAGGCAGGGAGTTTTTAAAAGCCTCAGGTATCTTTTGCATGTGTTTAGAGTTAATTAGTTGATTCAGAAGATTAGGGTAATAGGTCGTTTAGAGAACCTTTTCTTGATATGCTAATTTATTGAGACAGGTTTTTTGGGTTATCAGGAGTTGTAGGCCAAAATCATCAGTATTAAAACAATAAAAGACCTGACAAATTTCAGTTGGTGGATAATGAATCTATAATATATGAAAGTTTAATTGTAATCATTACATTATGGTAAATAATGAAATTTAACACTATATGCTAATTTTTTGAGAAGGACCTGTATATATATATATATATATATATATATATATATATATATATATATATATATATACACACATACATATTATATATACACAGGGGGAGTGGTACTGTACAGTGTATATACTTCAACAGCCGCCCAGCCCAGGCCCCCAGCACCTGTCCTGTATATATATATTATATACTGTATCTATACAGCCTGTATATATACAGTCAGGGCCGGTTTTAGGCAAAGTGGGGCCCTAGGCAAAGTTTAAAATGGGGCCCCAAATGCTAACATATTGCACATCATACAGAAGCATTTCGGTTGTATTTACATGCGCTGATCTCAGGCCGCTAAACGAGTGTGATCGACAATACTGAAGTCGTTAGACGCTTGTTTCCCGGCCTCTTTCCACCGTCTGAGAAAGAATGAAGGGGACAGAACGATCACTAATAGATCACTAACAGATCACCATACAGTATCATGTTATCAACAGCACATCTACAGTTTACACCGGCGATGTGCTGCTGAGAACAAGGATTTTTATTCCGGCATAAACAATCCAATCACCCAATGAATATGCAGCATTTTGCTTGTTTAGTATGATACACCCCATAGTCCTCCATATTGTAAAATGCACACCCCATAGTCCTCCATATAATATAATGTGCCCCATTGTCCTCCATATAGTATAATACACTCCTCATAGTCCTCCATATATTAAAATATACTCCTCAGTCCTCCATATAGCATAATACACTCCTCACAGTGCTCCATATAGTATAATGCACCGCCATAGTCATCCATGTAGTACAATTCACTTCCCATAGTATAATGCACCCCATAGTTCTTCATATAGTATAATGTATTCCCCATAGTCCTCGATACAGTATAATTCAGCCCACATATAGTATAATGCAGCCACGCCAGAGTATAATGTAACCTCCCCATAGAATATAATGCAGCCCCCCCATATAGTATAATGTAACCCCCTCATAGAGTATGATGCAATCACCCATCAAGGAATTTAAATATAATACAGCCCCCCCATAGAATATAATGTAGCCCTGAACAAGAGATAATACAGCCCACCTCCCCATAGAATATAATGTAGCCCCATCAAAGGGTATGATGCAATCATCCCTCATAAAATCTAATAAAGCCCCCCACAGAATATAATGCAGCCCCCCATAGTATATAACACAGCCTCCTCCATAGAATATAATGTACCCCCCAAATATATAACACAGCCACATAGTATATAACACAGCATCCCCCATAGAACATAATATACCCCCATAGTATATAGCACAGCCCACATAGTAGTATATAGCACAGCCCACACAGTAGTATATAGCACAGCCCACACAGTAGTATATAGCACAGCCCACACAGTAGTATATAGCACAGCCCACACAGTAGTATATAGCACAGCCCACACAGTAGTATATAGCACAGCCCACACAGTAGTTTATACAACAGCCCACACAGTAGTATACAGCACTGCCCACAGTAGTATACAGCAGAGACCACAGTAGTATACAGCACAGCCCACAGGAGTATACAGCACTGCCCACAGTAGTACACAGCACTGCCCATACAGTAGTACACAGCACAGCCCACAGGAGTATACAGCACAGCCCACAGCAGTATACAGCACAGCCCACAGCAGTATACAGCACTGCCCACAGGAGTATACAGCACAGCCCACAGGAGTATACAGCACTGCCCATACAGTAGTACACAGCACAGCCCACAGGAGTATACAGCACTGCCCACAGGAGTATACAGCACAGCCCACATCCCCCCTTCCCTCCCCGCCTCTCTCCTCCCGAGAATGGCCGCACAGTCCAGTAAAAAAAAAAACCCAAAAAACACAAGCTCCTTACCTCTCCCCGAGCCCGCGCTGCTCCTGTGTCGGCGGCTACCGCCGAACTGCCTGGCACACAGTGAGTACGCGATGACGCGCACCCGCTGTGTCAGAGGCAGAGCGGGGAATGATGGGAGAGGGAGCGTCAGGTGACGCTCTCCTCCATCATTGCTTTGAACTGTACCGGCAGACGCCGGTATAGTTCAATGCGGCAGGGGAGTCAGCGCTGGCGGCAGGCGGGCCCCCCTGCCTCACAGGGGCCCAATAGCGGCTGCGTGACTTGACGCTAGCTGGAGGCCCCTGGAGGAGCGGGTGCCCCAGGCAGCTGCCTGGTCTGCCTGCCCCTAACGCCGGCCCTGTATACAGTGTGTGTGTATATATATATATATATATATATATATATATATATATATATATATATATATACACACTCACCGGCCACTTTATTAGGTACACCATGCTAGTAACGGGTTGGACCCCCTTTTGCCTTCAGAACTGCCTCAATTCTTCGTGGCATAGATTCAACAAGGTGCTGGAAGCATTCCTCAGAGATTTTGGTCCATATTGACATGATGGCATCACACAGTTGCCGCAGATTTGTCGGCTGCACATCCCAAAGATGCTCCATACAAGGCAGGATGGATCCATGCTTTCATGTTGTTTACGCCAAATTCTGACCCTACCATCCGAATGTCGCAGCAGAAATCGAGACTCATCAGACCAAGCAACGTTTTTCCAATCTTCTACTGTCCAATTTCGATGAGCTTGTACAAATTGTAGCCTCAGTTTCCTGTTCTTAGCTGAAAGGAGTGGTACCCGGTGTGGTCTTCTGCTGCTGTAGCCCATCTGCCTCAAAGTTCGACGCACTGTGCGTTCAGAGATGCTCTTAGGCCTACCTTGGTTGTAACGGGTGGCGATTTGAGTCACTGTTGCCTTTCTATCAGCTCGAACCAGTCTGCCCATTCTCCTCTGACCTCTGGCATCAACAAGGCATTTCCGCCCACAGAACTGCCGCTCACTGGATTTTTTTTCTTTTTCGGACCATTCTCTGTAAACCCTAGAGATGGTTGTGCGTGAAAATCCCAGTAGATCAGCAGTTTCTGAAATACTCAGACCAGCCCTTCTGGCACCAACAACCATGCCACGTTCAAAGGCACTCAAATCACCTTTCTTCCCCATACTGATGCTCGGTTTGAACTGCAGGAGATTGTCTTGACCATGTCTACATGCCTAAATGCACTGAGTTGCCGCCATGTGATTGGCTGATTAGAAATTAAGTGTTAA
This sequence comes from Ranitomeya variabilis, assembly GCF_051348905.1. NCBI lineage: Eukaryota > Metazoa > Chordata > Amphibia > Anura > Dendrobatidae > Ranitomeya > Ranitomeya variabilis. The sequence goes on from NC_135232.1 coordinate 310,957,860, forward strand.
GAAGTTGGACAGGTGTACCTAATAAAGTGGCCGGTGAGTGTATATATATATATATATATATATATATATATATATATATATATATATATATATATATACACACACTCACCGGCCACTTTATTAGGTACACCTGTCCAACTTCTTGTTAACACTTAATTTCTAATCAGCCAATCACATGGCGGCAACTCAGTGCATTTAGGCATGTAGACATGGTCAAGACAATCTCCTGCAGTTCAAACCGAGCATCAGTATGGGGAAGAAAGGTGATTTGAGTGCCTTTGAACGTGGCATGGTTGTTGGTGCCAGAAGGGCTGGTCTGAGTATTTCAGAAACTGCTGATCTACTGGGATTTTCACGCACAACCATCTCTAGGGTTTACAGAGAATGGTCCGAAAAAGAAAAAAAATCCAGTGAGCGGCAGTTCTGTGGGCGGAAATGCCTTGTTGATGCCAGAGGTCAGAGGAGAATGGGCAGACTGGTTCGAGCTGATAGAAAGGCAACAGTGACTCAAATCGCCACCCGTTACAACCAAGGTAGGCCTAAGAGCATCTCTGAACGCACAGTGCGTCGAACTTTGAGGCAGATGGGCTACAGCAGCAGAAGACCACACCGGGTACCACTCCTTTCAGCTAAGAACAGGAAACGGAGGCTACAATTTGTACAAGCTCATCGAAATTGGACAGTAGAAGATTGGAAAAACGTTGCTTGGTCTGATGAGTCTCGATTTCTGCTGCGACATTCGGATGGTAGGGTCAGAATTTGGCGTAAACAACATGAAAGCATGGATCCATCCTGCCTTGTATGGAGCATCTTTGGGATGTGCAGCCGACAAATCTGCGGCAACTGTGTGATGCCATCATGTCAATATGGACCAAAATCTCTGAGGAATGCTTCCAGCACCTTGTTGAATCTATGCCACGAAGAATTGAGGCAGTTCTGAAGGCAAAAGGGGGTCCAACCCGTTACTAGCATGGTGTACCTAATAAAGTGGCCGGTGAGTGTATATATACATACATATACACACACACAGGACAGGTGCTGGGGGCCTGAGCTGGGCAGCTGCTGAAGTATATAATATACCTCAGCATCTCAGCTGCAGCCGCCTAGCCCATAGCCGCCCCAGCTCACCCAGACTGTCAGAATACAGCGATATCATTGCACTCAGGCGCAGGTAGGAGCTCCTCCGGAATCTGCCTGATAAGTTCAGCACTGCAGCCAGGGGCGGGAGAGCAGAGCTGGAGAACGTGCTCTCTCCGCCCACAAACAATGTCACGCTGGCTGTGTTCTTAACCCCTATGTGCCAGCCTGGCCCTGCACTGACTGAGAAGATGCTTGTGCCAGCTCCCACTGCCTGCACCTGTAAGACCTCCGTGCCCGCAAATTGAAAAGGCAAGCGGCCAGATGGATCTATGACAGCTTGAGTTGGCCCCCCCCGTCTCGCCAGGGCCCCGGCACTTGCCCGGGTGCCGACGCCGGTCCTGCTTGTGAATACCTGATAAGAGAGATCCTTCATCGCTTCCAAGTATGACATCACTCTCCCCGGGAGGAAAGCAATGCCACTGTAACAACCAGGAACCTGGGGTGTTACATATGTCTCCAGAAGCACAAACTGGGCATAACGTACTGGTGACTGCAACAGCAGTTTGCAATTTTCACTCGAAAATACACATTGCTGCTTGTTTCTGGAAAATACCCATGGAGTCATAATCAGCACAACTGTAGATAAATTCCCAAAGGAGTATAATTTCCAAAATGGGGTCCCTTAAGGGGGATTCTGCTCCTCTAGCGCTTAGAGGCTATGTATATGGAGTCCCCAAAATGTTCTAGGAAAATCTGCGCTCAAGGAGGCAAATAGCGTTCCGTTCCTCCCGAGCTTCTCCGTATGGCTTAGTACTGTATAGCCACATATGGGGTATTGCCACGTTCAGTAGAAATTGTGGTATAAATTATGGTGTCATTTTTACCCACTTCTTGTGTGAAAATGCAAAATCTGAGGCTAAAACTAAATTTTGGTGGTAAAAATGTAATTATTTTTTGTTCATTACCTAATGGTATAAAATTCTGTGACACACCCATGGTTTCAATATAATCACTGCACCCCTAGATGAATTCATTGAGAGGTGTTGTTTGTAAAATGGGGTCACTTATGGGGATTCTGCTTTTCTGGCTCCTCATGGGCTCTCCCAGTGAGTCATGGTACCTGAAAACCATAACAGTAAAATCTGGTGCTCCTTGCCTTCTGAGCTTTACACTGTCCTTGAAAAATATTTCCCGATTACATGTATGATGTTGGCACACTCAGGGAAAAATGGACCTCAGTTTGTTGTAAAAAAAAATTCTTATTAGCCCTTAGAAAAATTAAAAACTTGGGGCTAAAACAACATTTTAGTGGTAAAAATGTAATTTATTCTTTCTACACCGCTCAATGGTATAAAATTCAGTGAGGCACATGTGGTGTCAATATGATCACTGCACCTCTGAATTCATTGGGGGGTATAGTTCTTTAAAATGAGCTCACATATAGGGGGTTCTGCTGTTCTGGCACCTCAGGGGCTCTGCCAATGTGACATGGCACCCTGAAACCGATCCAGCAAAATCTGAACTCCAATGTGGCGCTTCTTTCCTTCTGAAATTTGCACTGTGCCTCAAAAGTAGTATTACCCCACACATGTGGTATCGGCGGCGCACTCAGGAGAAATTGCACAACAAATTATATGGTGCAATTTCTCCTGTTCCCCTTATGAAAATGCAAAATGTGGGGCCAAAATAAAATTTTTGTGGGGAAAATGTTTTTTTTTTTTTTAATTTTCACGGCTCCGTTATAAACTTCTGTGAAACACTTGGGGGTTCAAGGTGCTCACCACACATCTAAGTACATTCATTGAGGGGTCTACTTTCCAAAATGAGGTCCTATATGGAGAGCCCCTGATGTACCTAAAAAGTGGAAACCCCCACAAGTGACAGTGGTCAGAATTTGGCCTGGTCATTAAAGGTAACCTGTCCTATCCTTTCTAGCATGTAAACTGTCCCCAGTGTGTTGCAATGTGCATCACTAACACTTTTTTTTTTTTATTATTAAACACGGCAGTCTAATCGTGTTTAAAAAGCACTTTATATAGTTATACCCTACCTGCTCATTTAGCGGTGTGCTTCACTGGGTTCAGTCACGGTTATCACCGCCCATGCAATTTGAATGATGTTCCTGGGGTTGCGCCGACATCACTCAAATACAATCCGTGAAGCTGCTCGTCATGGCGCATGTGCGGTTCCCCGATCGACACTGCAATTCTTGGAATATCATTCAAACTGCATGGATGGCGCCAACCGTGACTGAACCCAATGAAACACACCCCTATGACTAAATAAGCAGGTACAATATAGCTATATAAAGTGCTTTTTGCACATGACTAGGCGGCCGTTTTTAATAAAATAAACGTGTTAGTGATGCACATTACAACGCACTGAGGACAGTTTACATGCTACCAAGGACATGACAGGTTCCCTTTAATGTCAAAATTGGCTCTGTCACTAAGAGGTTAATCAATAGGTAATTTTTTAATAACTTCCATTCAAGGCCTCCAGTACATACATAGGAATGTCTCACGGGAGAATAAATCACAAATAGTGAGGCTCACACATATCAAAGTTTTTATTATATACATTTATATCCAAATTCTTTATTGTTTAAATTAACTGGATCCAGCAGAACCAATACAGCATCTACCGTAAAAAGGGGTAGGGTCTACCCACATGCTCACAGCAGAAGTAAACAGTTTAACCCCTGTGCAATCCACATGATAGCAAAGGGTTTAAAATGAAGGCAGAAATAGGAGCAACTTTGGGAGTAAGAGAATAAAATCAACACTATTCATTATTTGGTCCATGTTCATTTATCCCGATTAGAAAAGTAGCAGACTCATGCGCACAAGGCCTCTCTTCTCATAAGCCCAGCCTTCATACAGGAAGGATGGTGATCGTCATACAGCTGGTATAGAGGAAGGCTCAGTTCTTCAGCACTATTTCAAAGGCTTGGGAGATGAATGGTGATACTTCAGGCGCACGACACTTCAATGATAGCTGTTAAGAGAAAAATTAGACAATTAACTCTGTACAGTACTCAGAATCCAAATAACACCTCACCAAGTCAAGCATGATGGAAGATTTCACCTCTGAATGATGCAGAATTGGAAATGCAAGTTGTAACTAAAGCTTAATACTAGAATCATAACATAAGTAATGTTTCTACAAAGAAAAAAGGTTGTAGGCCACAACATATTAATGGACTATCCCTAGGATAGGTTATCAGTATCAGAATTGAAGTTTTTCTGTAATTCCGGCAGAGGCTTAACAGCAGATCAGTGTGGGTGACGCTTGACGGATCCCCACAGATCTGATATTGATGATCTAGCCGGGGGGGAAAAAAAAAAATCATCAATCTGTTGGGACTGGACGACCCCTATAAGACTAGGTTTACATTGTAGTTTTGTATGAGGTCTGCAATAAAAAAAAATTATCTCACCAACTACATTATATTTACATATGTAGAAGACCTTTGCTAAATAACGACATAGCATGTTGGTGGTTGCTTGTTTGCTTACTTTTACATGTAGCAATCATCAGCAGATTGTGAAAACATCTATTCATTCCCAGTTTCATTATTGTCGGCAGCACAGCTCAGTCTACACGTGGGAATATGTAGCCAATAATGATAGTAAAAGATGCCATGAAGCGACATAAGCATTTCCTTGTTTGACAACTGACATGTTTAAATAGCACAATGATGGTCTTTAATGGATGTCTGAATTCGGCTCAAATGGGGGGTGACCCAGGAACAAAGTATGTTTTAATTAATAGATCTTGGAATAATAATAATTTCCACAATTGGATGTGTTAAATAAATGTTCCTGTGCTGAGATAAACTTATAAATGTGCCCCTGCTATGTACGGTGTAATGGCCGTGTCTGATGGAGCAGGAACATGGTCTGATCATACCACAGCTCCTGGGCAGGGGAGGATGCAAAAGAGTATATAGACAGGACAGCAAGGGGCACAGCGGATTCTTTCTGTTAGGTAAAGCTTTTGCTGCCCCTTGCTGTCCTGTCTGTATACTACTTCCCTTCCTCCCCTGCCCAGGAGCTGTGCTATGATCAGACTATGTTCCTGCACGGTCAGACACGGCCGACCATTACACAGTACACAGCAGGGGCAGATTAATAAGATTATCTCAACACAGGAATATTTTGTTTAATTACATCCAATTGTGGCAATTATTATTCAAAGCTCTATTGATTAAAATGAACTTTGCAGGAAAACCCCTTTAAGGCTGTGTTCACATTTATACAGTTCTTTCCAACTTGTGCTTTATGAAGTCAGAGAAAATTGTACAGTTTTCACGGGAAACCATCTTAATGAATGAGAACCGATCCCTTCCAATTGTAAAGTGAATGCAGCTATCCTTTCCAAGCTTAGCACAGAACGGTCTTAGCCATATTTTTGGCTGCACTGATCGCTAAAAGGAATATATGGCAGGTTAATTGGTGTTTAGTCTATGCCTTACAGCGTGATGGGCGCATTCAGCGCCATGCTAACCATGTACAATAAGGGCTGACTAATAGAAAGTACTTACTGCCCTTATAGGAAGGGCGCTCCCATCCACACCCAGGGTAGGAATATTTTCGAAAACTTGAAATAAGGAGCCAGGAAACAGAACATATATATTTCACATAGAAGGGAGGCAGATGTAAGGCACTGACAACTTATCGGACCCTCTAAATCAATGTCAGAAGCAGACAGACACGGGACAGGTCTAGCAGGTACTTACTGCACAGCTGGGACTTCCAGGCTGCAGCCGCAGTTCTGCCAGCACCCAGATGCCATTTGTGAGCTTTATAGACTGGTACAACATGTCCTGACCGTCCACTGTACGCCGAGCCACTGTGTAGACATTGCTGGCCTGCAGCTTGGTGCTGACAACATCTGGGAAAATAACAGCTCAGCATTAGCTTACACGCAAGAAGACTAGAACCTAGGAGCAACGTTACCATGAATAAAGTATGAGCAGACAACAAAATGTCATCACTTAGGTAAAAGGGGATAACGGATCTCCAAAAACAGCCATGCTCCTCTTATTAGTCACCATTATTAGGACACGCTGGACAATCGCATGCACCAAGATGTAGAAGCACAAAAAGTGGGAAAGACTATGCTGTGATTATATCTGGTGCAGACACAGTAATGTACGACACGCAATCTCCCATCGCCAGCCCCATCTAATTGGCCTCCACAACGCCTGATCGTAACCAGGGACAGCCTCCCACCAGCACAGAAATGGTAGCGGAGGACAGAGGCAGGGGCACTGGGGAAGGGGCTTTTCCCCATACATCTGGATTTCGGCTGGTTCCTGAGAGGCTCTCCGGCAGCCATGTGCTACTAGACAGACATTGCGGCATACTTTTAGTAGTGCTAATAGGTACAACACAATGCAGCCTAGTATCTGTATAGTAGTCTGTGTGGCCATTCCCCTGGAAAACATACCTGGACTTGGAGGACAGTCTCTGATCTGGAACTGGGCCTCATTCTCATTGGGGATGTCCTTCCATGTGGCCAAAAACATCTGTCGCTCTGTTCAGAAAAGTAAACAGAATCTGAGTTTTTTGTCCTCTCCATGATAACACACAAGGAAGTCTTAAAAAGGTTGTCCATCTTTGGGGACCATAATTTTTTTTTCACTTAAAATGTATGTATTTAAGGCTAAAAGTCATTACAAATATTGCACCGGTTGGCTTTTACAGGCTTATTCAACTTTAATGTAGTCTGTGGTCATAAATCAGCTGAGGAGGGCAGAAAAAATAAAACTGTCTGAAAGCGCTCACTGACAGATTCTCAGTTAACCCATTCTGCAGCCAGCAATAGGCAGTGCAAAAAATGTGATGTAGAAAGCAAATGGGACAACATTTGTAATCATATTCAATTGCAAAAACAAGTCATAGTACTAAATACATGAAGAAAAATGGTCTCTAAGAGTGGACAACCCCTACTGGAGAACACTGCACAGCAACGATCCACGTGGTCACTGTCACTCGGCTTCAGTTTCAGGATAATATGGTTTGCTACATAGGTGTCTGTTTTTCCTACAAAATTATGTATTCATAGGTAGTGTCTCTAGATATAACAGACTGGGCACAGATTGTAAGTCAGTGTGATTAGTATGATTTATTTACGGGGCGACAAAACGGTCACATAAACTCGCACAGCAGAAAAGAATAAAAACAAGAACCACCTGACACAGAAATATTGCAGCTGGGCTTAGAAATCAAACATTAATTTTGGGGAAATTACTGGTGGACCCTGAACACTCACCCATCTTTCCATCTTCCACAAATAGAATGTGCACTGGATACACAACACTAAAGTAAAACACATCAATGTTGTTTTTTACTGCCACCTGCAGGAAAACAAAGAGTACTGCATCAAACCACAAAAACCATTACGCTAAACTTCATAAATATCGGATGTTGTGCTGATATCATGATCTTATTTCTAGACAGGTAGAATCCTACATACACAGATTAACATGCAACACTATGAGCAACAATCAAAGCAGGCGACATACCTGCAAGTTATTGAGAGGCTCCATTTTCATCACAGACCCAACTGTATTTAAAGGGAGAGAGACTTCTGTAGATTGGTTGGGGGCCAAGGGAGTGAGAATCTGGAGTGGAGCCGCAGGGGCCAGGCCAAAGCTGTCAAGTAAATTTAAAGGGAACGGTTTAGTCAAAACTAATAAAAACAGATTTGTCACAAATGCTTTACTCTGGCAAGCTCTATACCTGTTGCGATTGAACTGTATGGCAAAGTCACTCATGACCTGAAGGGCTCGATTGGTGAACTGCAAGTCCATGAACACTGCACCAGATCTTCTAGCAAAAGTGCCACTGATTTCCAGGCCCTTGCCTTTCATGGCATGTAACCATACCTGTCATAAGGAAGCAGAAGAGGGATCAAGAGCTACCCCGACTGCATGGGAGGGAAGCAGGTCATCTTAAAGGGATGGAAAACTAAAGTGCACATGATTTCTTTTAGGCGCCAGGGTGCCACTTCAGGACATGCTGCCAGCTTTTGTCCTAAAACTTCTTTTTTGGCATAATTTTGATTTTCAAAATGTTTGCCTTCCAAGCAGAAGCCACTTGAAGAATGGGAATGGTCACTTCTTGTAACCGCTCTGCATATTTGCAGTTAAAAGAAGCTAAAAAGACTGAACATGTGAGCAAGCTATTTACATTGTATTTCTTTTAATTCTTGAGCGCTTTTTCAGGTGGGTTCCAAAGTAGGCGAACTTGAAAAAAGAAATAGTGTGCACATACCCTTAAAGAAGCACCCCGATTAAAGTTTTTATCCTCTTAATATATTGCGATCATCAGATTCTATAGCACTGTGTACTTGCAATTGCTCATTTTGCCTTTCTACCCAGTAAATTTTTCTCTTTTCTCTACTCTATTTAGAAACAGGATGCGTCTTCTCCCTGTATAAATCATTCCCTTTTCAACTCCTCACCAAACTGCTCCTTCCTGCCAGGGACTTTTGCAGTGACTGGTGAGTCATGCAGGGAAATTGACCTCCTGTTTCTACATAGAGCCGTGAAGGAATCGGCTAGTCAGTTTGTCATAGACCTTAATGGGAAAACAGAACAATTAGCTGGGTAAAAGGCATAATGAGCAATTGTAAGTACACAGTGCTATATAATATGACTGCAATATATTAAGAGGATACAAATTTTGATGGAAGTGCTTCTTCAAGGATTTTGCAGTATGCTTAGGTAAGCACAGCGTGTATGTGTTTTGAAAAGGAAGGCATCATCAGAAAATTACCTATTGATTAAATCAGGTTTTTGCGCCAAATGTATATTTCAAAAAAAATGTTGGAATTTTTTTTCTCTACATACCACAATCTTTATTCAAAATAAAGATCTTGTAATTTTCTGGCCATTGGGGCTTTTTTATATTCTAACTTCCTGTTTCAGGAAACAAAATATGCACATCAGTAGCAATGGTCATACCGTGACCCTTATCTTTTCAGTGTATGGTCATTGCGAAGGGACGGGGAGGAAGGTCAGCTGTGACATCATCTATTGTGATCGGTGGATCCTATGTATTACCCATCACTGTAATCCTACTCTTAAATACGCTTGTAAACTCTTCCTGAAAGGACAAAGTACGAGTCTAAAAAACTACAGTGTCTAGAGTGAAAATTGCAAGATTAATGTATATTTTGTTTTATAAAGATCGAGGTACGAAAAACAAAAAAAAAAATTATATTGCCAAATTAAAAAAAAACAAAAAACATGTAACAAAGAAACCTGATTCAAGTAAGAGGTCATTTTCTGTTGATGGCTTCCCCTTTAAAGTGGTTTTCCATGAACAAAGTTTATTTCAATCAATAGATCTTGGAAGAAAAATAAACTCCACAATTGGATGTGTTTAAATTTATAAATATCCCTGTGCAGACATAATCTTATAAATCTGCCCCTGCTGTGTACTGTGTAATGGCCGTGTCTGACCGTGCAGGAACATGGTCTGATCACACCACAGCTCCTTGGTGGGGGGAAGGAAAAGAGTATACAGACAGGACAGCAGGGGATCACAGCTGATTCTCAACTAAGGGCAGAGATCCTTAGATCAGGAACAGAACAGACATTTATAGGACATTTCATAACTAAATTCTTATGAAAACATTACAGCACGTCCTGCATTGAACTACTGTACCCAATTTATTATATATTTTAGGAGTCGGAGTCACTCCATTTTATACCAACTACAACTATGACTCTGACACCACCAAAACAGACACCGACTGGCCCCACAGCCACGTGTTTAACATTGCAAAGTATAGGAGAATTTCAGTCTTTCTTTATCCATTCTGGAAAAACACTGATGACACTGGTAGCGTTTTTTCACGGACGTGTGAAGGAGGCCTAAGAGACAGTTGTATGTATAACAAATATCACTTACTGACTTTGGAGCCACATATGATCCAACAAGAGCACCTGTTCCACTGCCCAAATCAAAGATGTCACCGAGTCCTCCAGAGAGTGGAGGTCCAAGGGGGGCAGCAGCCACCGGAGGAGCCATGAACCCAGTAGGCAACTACAAGAGAGGCAGGATAGACATATACTATACAGGGGAACACTATATAAGCAATATGGTATTTCACAATTACTATGATCAAGCACAAGCAACGTGTTAATCATAGGACTCCATACATTGGGTTATATTTCTGATTAGAAGACAAATTATAAGATGTCAACCTTGGATTCAATCAGGGAAATAGGAGACATAATTGGTGCAAATTGATTTACAAGACCCAGTCCATCGGCTACGTCAGTAATATATGTGGCCGCTGGACTAGAGCCCAGAGAACTACCTCCTACCTGCGGAAATCTCTGGTTCTGCTTTTTATGACATAGCACCAGGTTAACTAATCAAAAAAAAGAGGCCATCATGTAAGACGCAGTTCTCAGGGCATATGTCCAGTAGCCATAGATTACTGATGGGGCTGATGGCCCAAGACCTGAAAATCGAACTGCCCAAAGTCTAGTCATAATCTAAGGATAAATGTTTGTTAAAAGAAGTGACTATCAATGGGAATAAGGAATTTCACTTACAGACAGATTTGGACCGGTGTCAGCACCCAGCTGTAAAGTAAAAAGAATATTTAAAACAAAATAGTTTCTTACAAATGTAAATGGTGTTTACAGAACTACTCTAGAGCCCCCAAGATGTGATGATGATGACTAGTCCCCGGTGTGAACGTGTCCCATGATTGGAATTCGAAGGGGTTCAAAACTACCCCAACAACCCATGCCGCACAGACGCACACTTCTACCTAGCATACCCCTTCTGAGTCTTCCACAATCTTTGAAGTTGGAGCAGATGAGAAGGGAGGCAGAGCACAGGCAACCAGAAACAGGCAGGGAGACACACAGAAAAGCCGAACAGCAGGCAGGAGCAGCCAAGGAAAGAACAATAACAGAAAGAGAAAAGAAAAATGATAGAAAGAATCAGCCCGATACACTATGGAGGAATGAGGAATTATTTCCAAAGCAAATGAAAGAGGTTTAAAGGGACTTCAGGCAATATTTGGGCAAAACTTCAGAAGACGATGTTTTGTGTCACAATGGAGTCCCTGAGCTCCAATACTTTGTGATTTAGTCCATGGATACACTTCCATATAAAGGGGTTGTCCGGTGTAGCACACTTCCGCATCGGGAGGCGTGTGGTGCTGATGACGCAGGTACCATGCAACTGTCCTATTCATTAAAATATCTGAATAGAAACCATAGGTGGGTCGTCTGAGCTGCTGATGGAGATCTGAAAGAATGGTCCAGGAGATAGAAGTAGAATGGTTACGTATGGCATTATATCGTGATGAAGTGTGGAACGCATTGATAATAAAACCGCATCACGTCTACTTTGTATCCTGGACCATTTTCCCGGATCTCCATCAGCAGCACAGACGGCCCACCTATTGTTTCTCCTCTAGCGTTTCAATGCCTTTTAGCCGGTGGGACGGCAGCAGCTGACTAATTTCGGCTTGATACTTGTACGATGCACAACTTTACCAGACGAGCGATTCTCTGCACCTTATTGTTCTTTATCATCGGATTACGCCTTGCGCTTTTTGTGCCTCAGTTTTATCCTACATTTATTAAAATATATCTTCTCTTCATATCAAAAATTCACGCGCTACAAATGCAACTTTATCAGCGCCACACACATCACGATGCGGGAATGAGCAGCGCTTGGCAAACCCTTTAACAGTGGAGGGCCTGAAGCGAAGGTAAAGATGAGGGCATGGAGACAATATGGCAAACATTGAGCACATTCTATGCTATGCCCTGGGTATATATTATTGACATAGAAGTGAATAGTCACTTCTTAAAGGGACTGTCAGCGCAGAATGACTGTTCAAACCAAGCACCGCTGCTTCACGGCACGGCCAATCATTTATATACACTCGCCCACCTGCTTGGTTTCTATCTATCTCAACCCTTCTCTGGCCCTATGAAGCCAATGCTGTCAATCAAATAAGGGGCAGGTGGACATTCAGGAAAAACAAGTAGGTGGAAAGTGTATATAAATGATTGGCTCCGCCGTGAAGCACCGAGCGGTGGGACTTAGTTTGAACAGTCGTTCTGTGCTGACATATGCCCATTCCTGTATTTTAGAAGGTAAATAGAGGGGCTGACTATTATTACATACCAACGTGTCCAATCCTCCACTCAGGAGATCCACTCCACCCAACGGCACAGAACTAGTAGTCAGGGGAGGTCCACTGACGGGTGGTGCTAGATCAAGGTTTAGGAGGTCACCCAACAGATCGCCCTGAGATGGGATGACTGACGGGTGCGTTTCTGCTTGGGCTTGCACTGTGGTAGCTGCATCTGGACTCTCTGCACTCTCACTGCTGTGGACAAAAGGCAGGTTAATTAGCAAAGGTCTGTCTGTAATTTAACCCTACCTCCTTCACATGGGATCTCATGTCTGGTTTTTATGTAGTGACAAAGAAAAGATGCTTTTATTTTGGCAAATGAAAAGCAGTTCAGATTTCCATACATGTGCATAGGGCCATTGTCTAAGACTAAGTAGATCAATTGGCACACTAGTATGAGCTACCACATAAATCAGTCAGATACAATGCTGACCAGAATGGGATATTCTGACACCTCATGGCTATAAACCACTTCCCCAAGCAGCCAACTTTTATTTTTGCATTTTCGTTTTTTTCTTCCCTTCTTTCAAGAGCCATCACTTTTTTCTTTTTCTGTCCACATAGTCAGAAAAAGGGCTCATTTTTGGTGGGACGAGTTGTAGTTTTGAACAGCACCATTCATTGTACTAAAAAACAAGGAAAACTCCAACGAGATGGCAAAAAAACGAAAGGAATTTCTGACAATGTTTTTTGGCTTATATTATTTATATAACATAATTCTTCTTCAAGGTTAGTATGATTACGGCGTGTCAAGCCGGTCCAGGTTTTTTTTTTTTTTTTTACTTATCTTAGGGTTTTTTTTATTACCACCATTTTGAGAGATACATTTTGATTGTGGCGACCAAGAACTCCGTAATTCTGTTAATTTTTTTTTATTTCTCGAGTGTTTGCCAATTGGGTTAAATAGTTTCATAATTGTTAGATTGTGATCCTCTGATCATTTATACTATGTACTGTAATAGAACTTTATTCAAGTATATAGTAAAAATCACAGTCTCCTATGATGACCAGCAAAAGTTGGGTTTCAATGGAGCACTGTAATGGGAGGCTTGGGGGTTTTCAGCAGATTCCTACTGCCTTAGGAACCCATTGACACTCCACGATCGTGCTGGGGTTGGTCCATTGAGAGCGTGGAACAGCGCCCCTCCACACACTATAATGGCAGTGGCAGTTAAACAGTTAACAGCAATGGACAGAGCCCAAGTTACACTCGCTGCTGTTAGATTTTGGCTAAATAACAGCCATTAGAGATGAGCAAATGGACTTGCAGGACTCCCGTCCAGTGTCCAACGTCAGTGGGTTACCTGGTGGTTAGACTGGAGGCCCACCAATCTTTTACCTTTGGCTGTGCACTGCACAGCTTTTGGTTAGCCATGGCTGGCATTACATCATCTGTGTGTGATGTCAAACGTGATGTTGCGACAGCTCTGACACCTCAAAATGCGTAGGGGACACAGGAAGGTAAGAGTTTCAGAGGCCTCCTGTCTAGCTGCCAGGTACCACTGACCTGGACCAGAGTCCTGCAAATTAATCTGCTTATCTCTAACAGCCATCCATTTCCTGGGAATGGGGTGGACTCAGCACACCATACACCTGCTCCCGACTTGTGCCACACATGTAAGGCTGATCAGAAAAGGGGTTAAAATAAAATGAGACACACTTTTGGAAACCAATCTCTCAATGATACACGAAAACCCATAAAAATAACCTGCCATTAATTTAATACTCACGAGCCAGCTCGAGGTGGTAATCTCTTGGGAACAACTCCTCGACTTCCTTCTACAAAAGCATTTGGAGGCTTGTGGTAAACAGATGCCAGCGTGCCAATGTAACAGATAAGTTCCTCCAGCAAAGTGGGCTCAATGAGGTCAGTTTCTTCTGAGATCAAAGGTTTTTCTGCCAGGACCACTTCTTTGGCAGCAACAGGATCAGTAGAGAGCAGTCGCCAGTATATGTAGCCACGATCTCGGAGATCTGGGTTATCCGAGTCCTATGAGTAACATGCAGTAGTAAATAGTTGTGGTCTACAACAAAGTTCCCAATTCTCCATATCCCCACATGCATATAATAATAATAATGATAATAATAATAATAATAATAATAATAATAATAATAATAATAATAATAATAATTATTATTATTATTATTATTATTAAAAACCAATATGAAAAGGTAGCCTATAGGTCTTATACAACACTGGTCAGTGCATTGTAACCATTGGCATTCACCTGCGTTGCCAAGCTTAGTACTTGCTGTACCAGCTCCTGTGTCTCTGTTGGCTTCTTCAGAAACAGCTTCACAATGGCAGTAAGAAGTTGTAGTTGCACCTAAGATAAAAAGAAATAATAAAGAGCAATATAGAACCATTAGCGGTGTTTCACAGAATCTGTAGGAAGTCAGTTCGACTCCAGTCCAGGCAAGCTGGACTGACACAGTGCAAACAGACCTACCTGTGTGCTCTCATCATGGAATCCCTCTAAGAAACTTTCCAGCAGCTCATCCGCATTGTCAATGCGCTCAGCATACTCTCCTACTATCCAAATCATGGCCGCCCGTGCCTCTGGTTCATCAAGAGAGTCCAGGTTCTCACATAGTGTGGAGATGACACTCTCATATCTGATAAAAGATTAGTGACTATCAAACTTTGCATTGGTTTTTGCTGCCATGTTGTGACATGCTAGGAAATGATCAGGTACACCTAAAAGGACCGATCTTCTGACAATCCTAACCACAGTTGTGTCCAAGTCATTACTCATCACCAATAACACTATAGATCCTATATATGATAATGAACACGCACATCACCTGACCATCTGACTATAGGTTACAACGCACAATGACACCTACTTGTTTGGGTACTTTCTGAAAATGTCCTTTATCACCACAATGGCTTCTTGGACCACATAATTCACCTTGGTCTGAATGAGATCCAGGAGTGTGCTCACACAGCGCTCTGCAGATTGCTAAAGGAAATCACAATTTAGAATCCATTATTGACTTCACGATACTTTAAAGGGGTTTTCTAGCCAGAAGCATTTATCACCTATTTCCTTCCAAGCCAAAGACTTTGACCGCTCTATTTGGCCTTCTCCTACCCATGGGGAGAACATGTAACTGGGGTCCCCTCTTTTGATGACTGGTAAAAGTCAAAATAGTCATCTTTCCGAAATGCGCGTCCAGGCGGACGCGCAGGTACTCTGCAGCCCCTGTATATATTGGTATCTATCCAAGGCAAAATACAGTTTCATACTCTTTTTTGACAATAGTGAGCTGTGTTTATATATGGACCTTGTAAATATAAGTAAACTGACTGAACAGCAATCTAGTCTGAACTGGTGCATAACCAAAAAAGTCTTACATAGCAAATAGATCAATGGCTGCACTCAACTGTACTAAAGCAAGGAAATGTGCGATACATGAAATGTGAATAGCATAATGGCTTGTGAAATCTATGAAGAAACTCAGGAGATGCTTAGCACAAGATTTGGCCAAAAAATGTGAGCCCCTCCACCAAACGTCAAGGTAATCTCAGATCGGATGGGTAACTATCCTGTCTGCCTAGTGTGAACACTTACCTATGGCTAATAACATGGTAAAGCCTGCATTTATAGGAAGGTCAGAACCAACTGTGTTTGGATGTAATTAAAATCACAGCACGGTGAAGGGCGAGGCGTTCAAGCCAGAAAAATAATACATAGTAAATATAAGAAAACTGACCGAACAGCAATATAGTTTGAACTGGTGGATAACCAAAAAAGTCTTACATAGCAAATAGATCAATGGCTGCACTCAACTGTACATATGTGTGTATATATGGACCTTGATACCAAACCACTTGGCGGTAACTACAGGGTCCAGCTATAGCAGTGTATAATATACATGAATATTACCCAGACTTCTTGAGTTGATTGCTATAAATTTTTATATTTTGCTCCTACCTTATGCTTTTCCTGCACACTTGTTTCACATGCACGTATGTTTCCTGATTCCCCTCCCTGTATTTTATTACCTAATAAAATTATTTGTGATATACTCTTTACTATTAATGAACTCCCGATCATCGTTTTTTCCTTAATAATATAGTGCTTCGTAGCTAAGGAGATAGGTAATAAATACATATGCCTGGAATATCCCTTTAAGCTGGCCAAAGTGTACATTTCAAGAAATCATTTCATACCTCCACTTTAATAGCGCAGCGTCCAATTGCTCTAACAGCCTTCCGTACAAAATCTACGTCCACCTCTGTGGCATATTCCTTCAGTTCAGCCAGAACCTAATTGTTTTTTAAAGAAATGATATTGAAGTACAGATATCCTAACTGGAAAGGTTTCAGCCCCCCGATAAAATTTGTACACCCCTAAATAATACCGCCACCAACCTGGGCAATATTGGCAGGTGATGCCAGTCTGATCATGATGTCAAGCTTTTCAAGTTTAACATAGATTGGGTCATTGTATTTCACAAAGAAAACTTTCATCTCATGCTTCAAGATCTCTGGCCTGGAAGAAAAGGCACGAAGAATAAGTGACAGTGACCGGGGAACACAGCATTGGTCAGGCTGGTCAGTTTGGACATGAAAATCTTACCGCTTCTGCACGATTAAATTGATATTGCGCAGTGCCACATACTGCAATTCAGGCTCAGCAGAGAGCAAAGTGACAAGAGGGGGTGCCAGCTTCTTTAACAGTGTCCCATAGTAGTCCAAATCTTTTGATAGCAGTTCCATAAGTTTCATGAGGACCTTGACCGCAGAAAGGACCACAGCTGAATTGGCATGTGAAAGACGTGGTGTAACACGCTCACATACACTGTGGAGAGGACAAGGGCATCAAATATAGTATAAAACAAAAAAAAAATGCATGAACAGTTTCTATATTAAAGGATTTTGCCAGGACAAAATGACTGTACAAACCACCAAGCACAGGAGTTGGGTGAACCATCGGTATGGCTGATCAGGTCAGTACATCTACCCACCTGATAGTTTTCCATCTATCTCTGCGGCGATATGTCCAAATCATGTAGGCTTAAAGGCAGAGCTTTGGAGGTGGAGTCATGGAGTCAGAGCCCATTTTGGTGGAGTCAGAGTCATGGAAATTGAGAAGTCAGAGGTTTGGCTTATCGACTCCGCAGCCCTGCCTAAAGGTGAACTGAAGTGCTGGGTTTGAACAGTCATTTTATGCCAAGATGTACTTTCAACTTACCTTTGAGCTTCCCGGTCATCTTTGGGAATATAGTTGGCCAAACAGTCCAGGATGAAGATCTGACCCCATTCTGTACACTCATTAAGAGCAGTAAGCAACTTATTGATTGACTGTGGGTTCAAGTCCAGGAGGTTACTATTCGGGTGGGACTCAGCAATCTCCGATAGAGCTGCTACTGCGTTAGCCACAACCTAGAAGGAGAAGGTAGGATGTACAATCAGGTATAATACTCGTCAGCCAACAAGGTCCAAACAGTAGCCATGATTTGTGTTTTTAGCCATTTTCAGTGACGAATAGTAACTTTGACTATTACAGCAGACACATGGTGGTAACTGCTTTAGGCAGGGTCTGACAGCTGGCTGGTCCACTTGCAGGACCTTTAATGATGCCCCTCATCTTCACCAACAAATTGCCATAAGGGCAGTTTCCTTACCATTGGATTAGAGTCGGAAATGAGATCTTTCAACGTATCAAGAAAGCCCTGATCTTCCACTAGCTGAGCGTTAATGTCATGCAGCTTGGCGACACACACGGCTGCCGTCTTGCGCACATATGGGTCCTCATCCTTCAGGCATTTGCGCAATGGCTCGCAGAGATACTCGGTGATTTTGTCCACGCGGATACAGCCCATGGTGCGCACTGCCAGTGCACGGATCAGGGGGTTTGGGTCTTCACAGTCCTGAACAAAAGAGGACAAGTCAAAAAATAAGTACGTAAGACATGAATAGAAGATACAAAACTACATTTAATAGCTGGCATAAAATGATTGATTAAAGAGCGCCTGGCTAGGGTTTATTATTTCATATAATAAATGAATGAAGGTGGCAGCAGCACATAGTAATAAGCTATATGAAGTGCTTGGAGTAAATGATCAGGTTGTGGCTGCCTTCCCACAAGTGTAATATAACCTCCGTGATATCGGAGACATCCATCTGCTGAAAGACGACCCGCGTTATCAGTATGTCAGGGTGGGTGCAATATGGTGCCAAGATATAAAGTCTGCAGGGAACGTTTTCTATTGATTAGCTTTATATGCAGCAAAAAGATAGCCGACATGTAGCAGAGGACAGCATTTGCCAAGGCAAGCTGGCATGTTACATGGCAGCTGGGAAACGGCATACAATTCCACATATAAAACTACTTGGTAGTGCTCCCATCATGCATTTCCTGATCTTAAAGGGGTTACCAGGATTTGATAAAAGTTGGCAATATGCAGGCGATGCTTCAAAATAATAACATATGTAATAACCCACCAGCTAGTTCCCCTGCCGCTCCCACTAGCTTTTGTGGACGACGTCTACAGCCAATCACTGGCCCCAGCAGTCATGTATCGGCCATGCTACTCACCTCTGAGGCCATGCACTTACATGTGATCAGAATGTCACCAATTCCGGACAATTCACGGGAGAATACATTTTTAGATATTATTTTAAAGAAGTCCTCTGAAAGTTTTTTCTTCAGTAAATCTGTGTATATGTGCATGTAGTGTTAGTGTATCAATATATTCACCTAGCCCCACCTTGGGGGTCTCACAGCACTAACCACCCAAAAGAGAGCTTTCAATATATCACTGAAAACATATATATGAAATGCAGTGATCAACCATGGTGTAAAAAAACTATGTTAGGCTAAAGAACAAATCAGGATACTGAAATATGGCGAGTTATTTTTTTTTTTAAAGGGGTTGTCCGGTTAGAAGATGTTGATGAACTAACAGCCCCCACTTTTCAGCTGTCATAAGCTTAGGCCACAGCCAAGGTAAACACATTGAATGAAGCTGCAGTGCGCAGATCCATTCCATGTGTAGTGCTCGCTGCTGGGTACTGCAGAACAGCTCATTTGATAAGGAGTAGTGATGAGGGTATGTGCTCGGATGAGGTGTTATATGAGCATGGTCGGGTGCTAACCGAATGTCTTCAGCGTGATCGAGAAAGGAAGTTTGAGTCTCCATGGCTGCATGTCTCGTGACTGTTCAACAGCCGCAACACATACAGTGATTGCCTGTTTGTTATGCAGTCCATTCGTGTGTTGCGCTGTCTAACAGCCACAAGACATGCAGCCTCGGGGACTCAAACATAGTATTTGGGCACGCCGAAGACATTCAGTTAGCATGTGAGCATGCTCAGATAACACCTTATCGGAGCATGTTCGCTCATCACTAATTAGGAGCTGCACCAAGCCGCAGCCATTACATACTGAATGAATGGAGCCGCGTAGGGCAGCTTAGTTATATGTGCTTACACTATATAACAGCTGGTTGGCGATGTAGGTGTTGGACCCTCGTCGATCTTCTAAAGGTACCTTCACACTGAGCGACTTTGCAGCGAGAACGACAGCGATCCGTGACGTTGCAGCGTCCTGGATAGCGATCTCGTTGTCTTTGACACGCAGCAGCGATCTGGATCCTGCTGTGATATCGCTGGTCGGAGCTAGAAGTCCAGAACTTTATTTGGTCGTCAGATCGGCGTGTATCGTTGTGTTTGACAGCAAAAGCAACGATGCCAGCAATGTTTTACAATGGTAACCAGGGTAAATATCGGGTTACTAAGCACAGGGCCGCGCTTAGTAACCCGATATTTACCCTGGTTACCATTGTAAAAGTAAAAAGAAAACAAAAAACAGTACATACTCACCTTCTGATGTCTGTCACGTCCCCCGGCGTCCACAGGTTACGCGCTGCTGCTCAGAGCTTCCTGCACTGAATGTGTCAGCGTGGCCAGAAAGCAGAGCACAGCGGTGACATCACCGCTGTGCTCTGCTTTACTGCCGGCGCTGACACATTCAGTGAGTGCAGGAAGCTCTGAGCAGCAGCGCGTAACCTGTGGACGCCGGGGGACGTGACAGACATCAGAAGGCGAGTATGTACTGTTTTTTTTTTTACTTTTACAATGGTAACCAGGGTAAATATCGGGTTACTAAGCACGGCCCTGCACTTAGTAACCCGATGTTTACCCTGGTTACACGGGTGCTGCAGGGGGACTTCGGCATCGTTGAAGACAGTTTCAACGATGCCGAAGTCGTTCCCCTGATCGTTGGTCGCTGGAGAGAGCTGTTTGTGTGACAGCTCCCCAGCGACCTAAACAGCGACGCTGCAGCGATCGGCTCGTTGTCTATATCGCTGCAGCGTCACTGAGTGTGACGGTACCTTAAGGAAGACCTATTTTGACGATAAGTTATCAAAACCTTCTAACTGGACAATCCCTTTAACAAACAATAAGACATTGGGGAATTTTCATTCATCACAGTACAGTGACAGGTCTAGCTTAAGTGGGAACAAATATGGTTGTGGGCTTGGATGGGCTAGTAGGCCGGGGGTAGAGGCCCAAAGTCTTCAGCGGGCATTACATCCTGCTCCAATGGAAGCAATACCTTTATATTATTTATCATATTGTATCAATCATAATGTATCCGTCCCATCAAACAAAGCGATGAATGGCGGTAATGTGAATTATGACAGGAGCTGCATCTTCATTTCATCACTCACTTTAACAAAGGTGTTTACAGCCATGATGGCCATGTCTGGCTGGCTTTTGGCGTAGTTCATCAGGTATAAGTACACCAGCTTCTTCAGCTCCAGGTTATCAGTCTGCATGCAGTTCACCACATCCGGAAACAGGGCACTGTCACAAAACGGAGAGCGTTAGGGACATGGTGATCAAGATGACAATTTTAGCATTTTGTTTTTTTCTCTTTAGGGTGCTTAACAAAAGGGGTTAATTAATTCCATATTTTGATAGCCGTTTACGGACGAAGTGATAGTAAATATGCTTTATTTTTAACAAGGGTAGAAAAGAGAAGAGATATTTTTTAAAGCTTTTTCTTAATAGACTTAAACAAGCGATATTACATAGTGCAATACAACAGTATACAGTGAAAATTTCGGGTCTCCTCTGGGCTCAGCCTGTGGATTAGCTTCATAGGAGCACCAAGATGGCAGCGACGAGGGCCTACACAGCAGGTCCCTGGCTGACCATGGTAACCGATCGCGTTGCAGAGGGGGGGGGGGGGTTGGGATTTGATACGTGCGTTCCATTTAAATGCTGGTGTCAGGGACTGAGACAAGTGCTGGATAGGCATTATTACCGGCATAAGCCGTGTTTAGAGGGAGCTAAGCTCTTGAGCCCCCTCCTCACAAGCGGATAACCTCCCAGGATATTATTTTACGTTGTACTGTGGGAAGGGGTTAATAACCCTACAAACGCTACAAAAACAAAAGAGGAAACAAAAAGAAAGAAAAACACCTGAAGGAGCAAAATATGAGGTTTGCAGATCACGAGGATTTTCCAAAAGAGCTGAACTGGCACAATATGATGACTGATAACTTCCCTGCGTTAATAAAAGCCAGGTCAGCTAGTCAGTAAGTGACAGCCGGCCAACTTCCCTAGAATCACTAACACCGCCAACCATCGCCAGTAACAGCGCAATGTGACAACCTGCCCCCAACCATCGCCAGAACCAGCGCAATATGACAACCTGCTCCCCAACCATCGCCAGTAACAATGCAAGGTGACAACCTGTCCCCCAACCATCGCCAGGAGCAGTGCAATGTGACAACCTGCCCCCCAAGCATCGCCAGTAACAGCGCAATGTGACAACCTGCCCCCCAACCATCGCCAGGAGCAGTGCAATGTGACAACCTGCCCCCCAACCATCGCCAGTAACAGCGCAATGTGACAACCTGCCCCCCAACCATCGCCAGTAACAGCGCAATGTGACAACCTGCCCCCCAACCATCACCAGGAACGGCACAATGTGATAACCTGCCCCCCAACCATCGCCAGCAGCGGCGCAATGTGACAACCTGCCCCCCAACCATCGCCAGGAGCGGCGCAATGTCACAACCTGCCCCCCAACCATCGCCACTAACAATGCAAGGTGACAACCTGCCCTCCAACCATCGCCAGTAACAGCACAATGTAACAACCTGCCCCCAACCATCGCCAGTAACAGCGCAAGGTGACAACCTGCCCCAACCATTGCCAGTAACAGCGCAATGTGACAACCTGCCCCCCAACCATCGCCAGGAGCAGTGCAATGTGACAACGCCAGGAGCAGTACAATGTGACAACCTGCCCCCCAACCATCGCCAGGAGCAGTGCAATGTGACAACCTGCCCCCCAACCATCGCCAGGAGCAGTGCAATGTGACAACGCCAGGAGCAGCGCAATGTGACAGCCTGCCCCCCAACCATCGCCAGGAGCAGCGCAATGTGACAGCCTGCCCCCCAACCATCGCCAGGAGCAGCGCAATGTGACAGCCTGCCCCCCAACCATCGCCAGGAGCAGCGCAATGTGACAGCCTGCCCCCCAACCATCGCCAGGAGCAGCGCAATGTGACAGCCTGCCCCCCAACCATCGCCAGTAACAGCGCAATGCGACAACCTGCCCCCAACCATCGCCAGTAACAGCGCAATGTGACAACCTGCCCCCCAACCATCGCCAGTTAACAGCGCAATGTGACAACCTGCCCCCCAACCATCGCCAGTAACAGCGCAATGTGACAACCTGCCCCCCAACCATCGCCAGTAACAGCGCAATGTGACAACCTGCCTCCCAACCATCGCCAGGAGTAGTGCAATGTGACAACCTGCCCCCCAACCATCGCCAGTAACAGCGCAATGTGACAACCTGCCCCCCAACCATCACCAGGAGCGGCGCAATGTGACAACTTGCCCCCCAACCATCGCCAATAACAGCGCAATGTTACAACCTGCCCCCAACAATCGCCAGTAACAGCGCAATGTGACAACCTGCCCCCCAACCATCGCCAGTAACAGCGCAATGTGACAACCTGCCCCCCAGCCATCACCAGGAGCGGCGCAATGTGACAACCTGCCCCCCAACCATCGCCAGTAACAGCGCAATGTGACAACATGCGACCAACCATCGCCAGTAACAGCGCAATGTAACAACCTGCACCCCAACCATCGCCAGGAGCAGTGCAATGTGACAACCTGCCCCCCAACCATCACCAGGAGCAGCGCAATGTGACAACCTGCCCCCCCGCTCACCTAACATCCTTCCCCACGGTCATGGAGGCTATGACTTTCTTCACAGCTTCCTTCTTCTTCTCCTTCTTATCGCTGTTCAGCTCTGCTTTTAGCTCAAAGATCTCACCTGTAGGTGCGAGATGTAAGAATAGCTCTAGCACCGGTGTCTTACAAGGCCGCGGGTAGCAAGAGGCCCCCCACATCTCCACGGCTTACCTTTCTTGGTGGTGGTGAAATACTTGGAGTCCGTCATATTTGCACAGGGATTTCGCTCTTAGCTGTAAGGAGAAGACACAGCAGGTCGGAGAGTGAGGAAGGACTATTTCCACAGTGTTATCAGCAGGAAGGAACGAGGCTGAGCCGCCCCCTCTGACAGGAAAGGAAACAAGGAGCAGGTCAGAGGGGAGGACGGAGGCAACACCAAATCTGGGACTGGAAATCCCGGCAGGACAGAAACATGGGATAATTGGCTTCCTATGATAGTAGTCTAATTACATGTATGTCCGACTGACGGAAATTAGATTGTGAGCCCACTGGGGACACGGACAATGCGATTACCGAGCCGCCAAATAGATGACACTAATCTTTATCCTTCTGGAACCATAATGAAATTCCAATTAACAGGTAGCAGTAATAAAGTAAGGACTTCTCAGCTCCCTACATAGCGGAGTGAAGGGGTAGAGCTGGTCCTACATACACCCCGCACATGTGACACCGCTACGTCATGTTGGGGGGAGTCTCGTTCTACTGTGTAACCTGGCATAGATTAGACGTGTGTGCCCCACTACTAACAGGGCATGCTATATGGCGGAATACCGCGTAGTGATAACACTATACAGATGGCAAACAATCCCCTTTATATATAGGTAAGGTGGCTAAAGCAATGAAAACCACAGTAGTGCCAGTCATGTGCCCCCCGAACAGCGATACCACCTGTAACAATCCATAGCCTCCACGTATCACAGGCAATAGGGACATGCATCTTCCTTGCCTGCTGCACTGGATGATGGCCATCAGGGGGCGCAGTACATGCCCTACCTGCTGCCATACTCCGGGGCACACAGACAATGAGATCCCAGATATTCAGTGCTGTAGGGATTGAGCATATCACTCACCCTGGTATACGCTTAAGAGGCCATTACACCAAAATGTTGACGAGTGGCCAGACCTGTCCTACAGGTTTTCCTCCCAGTTGCAGCATTGTAGAGTCTCGTCACACAGGACACCATTCTCGGTGGCACGGCACATTAAATGGAAACTTGGTACATTTATTAATACGTGATAGCCATCAATATATAAACAGCCAGGTCATGTAACCATAAGAGAGGATTTTTAAGCGTAAAACATTCTTATCGTAGCGGCCATAGAAATCAGCCCCAGTGCCCGAGATTCATGAAGTTGGTGCAAAGTCAGAAATTGACTTTTTTCATGTCTTCAGGTGTTTTTGCAAGTGTTGGTGGCAAAGTCGAATGCTGGCGCCAGAAGTGGTAAAAATTGAGTCGAAATGCTGACGTACTGGAAAAAGAAAAGCTGGGGGACAGGAGTGAAATTGTGCCAAATTTTGTGACTTTTTAACAAGCCGCAATTGTTGAATTAGGTATAAACATCTGGAATTGCTAGATTCCGCTCACAATGCAGAAAAAAAAAAAGAAACAGGAGAACATATAAAAATAGACTTAAAAACAGGTGCAAGTACAATAAGGAATTGGGGCAAACAAAAAAAGCAAAAAATTAGACAAAAAACAGGCGCAAAGGCAACGATGACTTGGGGAAAAAGAGATTTTAAAGGGAACCCGGCAGCTGATTTGTGTTGCCTGATCCACCAGCCGCACGTGTCAGTCACTGGCTGTACGATCACCGCCAGCTATGTCTGATGCTGAAAAGAGAAACACTTGGGTTTAATAGCTGCCGGGACCCAACTACAAGGAAGACTAGTGGGACAGGGGGTCCCCGGTGGCTTCATCCTTCCCACCCTGCTGCAGTGACAGGGGCCTGTCCGACTCATCTCCCGTGCGGCTCGGTCCCTGACAAATATTAAACTGCTCAGAGTTAAACACATATGGCTGAGATCGTACAGCCATGGCCTGATAGTCGCTGCTCGGGCAGCATACATCAGCCTCTTACAGGGTTATTCTCATCAGCGTATTTCACAGCGGAGACGGGAAGAACTGCTCCTAGTCCGACCACTGGGACCAACACTGGCAGAGCAGGGCACAAGTGTGCCCACCCTACCGCTGTTCCATCCACTCCCTATGGGGCTGCTGGACTTTTCTGACTGCCCCATAGAGAATGAATAGAGCAGCAGCGGGGAGTCCAATATGCTACTACAATCAATGGTATCATTGTGTTGGCACTGTGACAGCCCCCCACTGACACATGACGGGGTCTGCCGGTGTGTTGGCACTGTGACAGCCCCCCACTGACACATGACAGGGTCCGCCGATGTGTTGGGCACTGTGACAGCCCCCCACTGACACATGACAGGGTCCGCCGATGTGTTGGCACTGTGACAGCCCCCCACTGACACATGACGGGGTCCGCCGATGTGTTGGGCACTGTGACAGCCCCCCACTGACACATGACAGGGTCCGCCGATGTGTTGGCACTGTGACAGCCCCCCACTGACACATGACAGGGTCCGCCGATGTGTTGGCACTGTGACAGCCCCCCACTGACACATGACAGGGTCCGCCGATGTGTTGGCACTGTGACAGCCCCCTACTGACACATGACAGGGTCCGCTGATGTGTTGGGCACTGTGACAGCCCCCTACTGACACATGACAGGGTCCGCCGATGTGTTGGCACTGTGACAGCCCCCTACTGACACATGACAGGGTCCGCTGATGTGTTGGCACTGTGACAGCCCCCCACTGACACATGACGGGGTCCGCCGATGTGTTGGCACTGTGACAGCCCCCCACTGACACATGACAGGGTCCGCCGATGTGTTGGCACTGACAGCCCCCCCACTGACACATGACGGGGTCCGCCGATGTGTTGGCACTGTGACAGCCCCCTATTGACACATGACAGGGTCCGCCGATGTGTTGGCACTGTGACAGCCCCCCACTGACACATGACAGGGTCCGCCGATGTGTTGGCACTGTGACAGCCCCCTACTGACACATGACAGGGTCCGCCGATGTGTTGGCACTGTGACAGCCCCCCACTGACACATGACAGGGTCCGCCGATGTGTTGGCACTGTGACAGCCCCCTACTGACACATGACAGGGTCCGCTGATGTGTTGGCACTGTGACAGCCCCCCACTGACACATGACGGGGTCCGCCGATGTGTTGGGCACTGTGACAGCCCCCTACTGACACATGACAGGGTCCGCTGATGTGTTGGCACTGTGACAGCCCCCCACTGACACATGACAGGGTCCGCCGATGTGTTGGCACTGTGACAGCCCCCCACTGACACATGACGGGGTCCGCCGGTGTGTTGGCACTGTGACAGCCCCCCACTGACACATGACAGGGTCCGCCGATGTGACAGCCCCCCACTGACACATGACAGGGTCCGCCGATGTGTTGGCACTGTGACAGATGCTGCATAACATCTATTCCCATCTGTGAGGGTAACACATGACAGAGGGTATACAGATGGCCGCCAAGAGTCTCCCAGCACACAGCTGGTCTGTGACCATTCTGCACTACAACTCCCAGCATGTCCGGTGCCTGCCAGCTGTCACAGTGTCACGGACGGATCCCCGGGAATGAATGGTGACCGGCAGCGGAGCCCTCCCCGCCCCTGACTGAGCTGTCACTACCCTCTCCCCGGCAGATCTGACCTCACACCCGTCAGTCACCGGCTGCCCGCCCGCACTACGTCCGCGGATGGCGGAGAGTCTGACCTGTGTGAAGGACGCGGTGACCGGTCCTGGGCTGCGGGCTGCAGATGTCAGGCGTTTGCGGATCTTCCTCCTCCTCCCGGCAGATTAACGTAAAGATGGCCGTCCCCTGATCCCGGAAGTGACGACAGGAGGGACATCCGGTATCCACGTCTAAGAGCTGCAGTTCCCATGGAAACCTGGAAACAGAGGAGTGATGAAGGGTCGCGTGTAGAGCGGGGTTGTTTCTGTGAGAGCCCCCCTATAGCAACTCCCATGTGGGCAGCTCAGCGGTGAGGCGACGAGAATGGAGGAGACCACGGGAGCTGCCCAGAGACCCGCCATCTCCTCACTGCAGAGCCGGCTGGGGGGTCCGGCACTGAGGGCGGCCGCGCTCACACTGAGGGGGACACAGGCCGTCATTCTGGAACAGGGATGAAGGAAGAACGTGTAGCTGTGTATACACACATACATACATACATACAGTGGGTACAGAAAGTATTCAGACCCCTTTAAATTTTCCCTTTGCTTCATTGCAGCCATTTGGTAAATTCAATAAAGTTAATTTTTTTCTCATTAATGTACACTCTGCACCCCATCGTGACTGAAAAAAAAACAGAAATGTAGTAATTTTTACAAATTTAATATAAACGAAAAACTGAAATATCACATGGTCATAAGTATTCAGACCCTTTGCTCAGACACTCATATTTAAGTCACATGGTGTCCATTTCCTCGTGATCCTCTTTGAGGCCAATCTCACACGTCCAGATATTTCCGGTACCGGAAGAAATGGTCCCAGAGTTGTCCGTGTGTGCACATAGGCCATCCGTGTGCTATCCGTCTGTCCGTGTTTATCGTCCGTGTATTGAAACAATTTGTTTTAATTTTAACCCTATGACTTTAAAAAAAGCACATGGACAACACACGGACGGCATCAGTGTGTGGTACGTGTTTACATGCACCCATTGACTTTAATGGGTCCGTGTGATCCGTGCGCTTCCACGAACACTGACATGTCTCCGTGTTTTGCACACGGACACACGGTCTGTGAAAACACGATGACATCTGCAGAGACACATTTATTTTAATGTGTCTACGTGTGTCAGTGTCTCCGGTACGTGAGGAAACTGTCACCACACATACCAGAGCCACTGACGTGTGAAACCTGCCTGAGATGGTTCTACTCCTCCATTGGAGTCCAGCTGTGTTTCATTAAACTGATAGGACTTGATTTGGAAAGGCACACACCTGTCTATATAAGATCTCACAGCTCACAGTGCATGTCAGACCAAATGAGAATCGTGAGGTCAAAGGAACTGGCCAAGGAGCTCAGAGACAGAATTGTGGCAAGGCACAGATCTGGCCAAGGTTACAACAGAATATCAATTCACAGTCCACCAGACTCTGCAGGTCCTGCACTTCCGTATCAATTGAATCTATTATTATTTACAGTTTGACAGTACTACTCCCATTTTCTACAATGTATTTTGCATTACATTTGCAATTTTTTTTAAATTTGTCTGAATCTAATTTTTTTTAAGAGTATGCTAAAATACATACTCTTTTTCCACTTTAAGGAAAGTAGAGCAGTAATACTCTTATATACCTACAGTAAAAAAGTAGATCAGGTACACACACTCCCCAGGTCAAGCACTGGCTTCCATTTTGGTGTTCTGGCTGCAGCAGAGAGGTCATGTCGACAGCGCGCATCACCACTGCAGTCAATCACTGAGCTTATAATTACATCCAAGGTAGAAAGCAGAAGCAACTAAGCCCAGTGTTTGACTTTAGCGGTGCTGTGCGCTGTGAATGTGACATGACCGTTGCTGCCAAGACACAGAGAGCCGAGCTGCAGTGATGGTTCAGTATCCAGCTGGTGCTGGAGGGTCAGTATCTGCTCTATAGGAGTATTTGGAGGCCACTTTCCTAAAATGGGAAACCACTTTAAAGTGCGTTCCACTTTTGTGGGTACAAGGTAGTCAGTACTATGTAGCTATAAGGTGAAATCATAATAGGATGTCTTTCAGTAGAAAATGACTGTTCTAATTAAGCAAAGTCACTTAATGCACCATGAACATGTTCCTGAATTGCTCTGCATCAATCTCAACCCTTCTCTTTGATTACAGTTTTGGACAGACAACTACAGTGTTTTGTATTAGTAGATGATATTCTTCGCTCCTCCACATTCTCTCCTTGATTTGGTATCTACTCTTTAGATGATTGGAGCAAAACATTTGTTTCAAGGCCAGGTTGTAACATCTACCGGCGCCTCCGCATGGTTCCCCTCCTCCCACCATGCAGGGACACAGCTTACTCACTGCCCCGGCTGCAGCAGCGCCCTTGTGAACTTCCTCCTCCTCTGTGCACGCCGCACTTTGATTAGGTGGCGCTCCTAGTGCACGCATGCTCGCTCCCCTGCACTTAAAGAGGCAGCACGGTCACATGGTAAAATGCCCCCAGCTAAGAGCTGGGAGGCGTTTAGTTAAAGTTATCACCTGCAAGGTGTCTCCCAGCCAATAGGGGAGGCATCTTGTATAATAGACACCCTCTCCAATAGGGAGGTGCCTGAGCAACCCCTGTACTTTAGTCTTAGTGGTGCTGGTGTATGTTGCCAGGTCCCCTGTCCCTAGTCTGTTAAAGTTATTTGGGTATCCTGTGTTCCTTTTATTGTAGCATAGTTTGTCCGTGTTCCTGTTACTGGTATTCTAGGCGGTGAAGCTGTTGTCCCTGGTCCTTGTGTTGCCAGCTCCAGAACTGTTTCCTGTTAACTATGTGTGTGAACAAGAAGCTATCTTCAATATCAAAGTTGTCCATACAGTCCGTCAGTCTCCGTTTTCTGATTGTCAGTGACCACAGTTACGTCTCCCCGTTTCAGCGAACCCGACCCCTGGGATCGGCAGCTGCAGTACCAAGGCCTGCCTAGCAGTGGTACCTGGCGGCTACCTGCAGCCCAGTCCTTCTCCCCCATCAGGAGCTCCAGCGAACACCAGGTAGCTGCTTAGCTACGCCCCTTTCTAGGCACAGTAGGTCCACGAACCACGTGCACCACCTGCGAGTGTGACACAGGTGCGGTCAATAAAATGCCTCATGCTTTATCACATTTCTATTGGCAGGAGTCCTGAGCATTGCAACCAAAAGCAGAACCAGATTTTCCATCCTGGCTCCATTGGTGTGGGATTTTGTGGTGCCTAGTGATTGAGATCGTGAAATCATCAATGATGCTGTCAGCATGGCAGTGCTATGGTTGATTTTGGCTTACAGTGGGTACGGAAAGTATTCAGACCCCTTTAAATTTTTCACTCTTTGTTTCATTGCAGCCATTTGGTAAATTAAAAAGAGTTCATTTTGTTCTCATTATGTACACTCTGTACCCCATCTTGACTGAAAAAAAACATGTAGAAATGTTTGCATATTTATTAAAAGAGAAAAACTGAAATATCACATGGTCATAAGTATTCAGACCCTTTGCTCAGACACTCATATTTAAGTCACATTCTGTCCATTTCCTCGTGATCCTCCTTGAGATGGTTCTACTCCTTCATTGGAGTCCAGCTGTGTTAAATTAAACTGATAGGACTTGATTTGGAAAGGCACACACCTGTCTATATAAGAACTCACTGCTCACAGTGTATGTCAGACCAAATGAGAATCATGAGGTCAAAGGAACTGGCCATGGAGCTCAGAGACAGAATTGTGGCAAGGCACACATCTGGCCAAGGTTATAAAAGAATTTCTGCAGTACTCAAGGTTCCTAAGAGCACAGTGGCCTCCATAATCCTTAAATGGAAGAAGTTTGGGACCACCAGAAGTCTTTCTAGACCTGGCCGTCCAACCAAACTGAGTAATCGTGGGACATGGGAGAAGAGCCTTGGTGAGAGAGGTAAAGAAGAACCCGAAGATCACTGTGGCTGATCTCCAGAGATGCAATAGGAAGATGGGAGAAAGTTCCACAAAGTCAACTATCACTGCAGCCCTCCAACAGTCGGGCCATTATTGCCGAGTGGCCCGATGGAAGCCTCTCCTCAGTGCAAGACATATGAAAGCCCGCATAGAGTTTGCTAAAAAACACATGAAGGACTCCCAGACTATGAGAAATAAGATTCTCTGGTCTGATGAGGCGAACAGAACTTTTTGGTGATAATTCTAAGCGGTATGTGTGGAGAAAACCACTGCTCATCACCTGCCCAATAGAATCCCAACAGTGAAACGTGGTGGCGGCATCATGCTATGGGGGTGTTTTCAGCTGCAGGGACAGGACGACTGGTTGCAATTGAAGGAAACATGAATGTGGCGATGTACAGAGATATCCTGGATGAAAACCTCTTCCAGAGTTCTCTGGACCTCACACTTGGCTGAAGGTTCAGCTTCCAACAAGACAATGACCCTAAGCACACAGCTAAAATAACAAAGAAGTGGCTTGAGAACAACTCTGTGACCATTCTTGACTGGCCCAGCTAGAGCCCTGACCTAAACCCAATTGAGCATCTCTGGAGAGACCTGAAAATGGCTGTCCACCAACGTTCACCTTCCAACCTGAAGGAACTGGTGAGGATCTGCAAGGAAGAATGGCAGAGGATTCTCAAATCCAAGTGTGAAAACTTGTTGCATCATTCCCAAGAAGACTCATGGCTGTACTAGCCCAAAAGGATGCTTCTACTCAATACTGAGCAAAGGGTCTGAATACTTATGACCATGTGATATTTCAGTTTTTCTTTTTTAATGAATTAGCAAAAATTACTTCATTTCTGTTTTTTTCAGTCAAGATGGGGTGCAGAGTGTACATTAATGAGAAAAAAAATGACCTTTTTTGAATTTACCAAATGGCTGCAATGTAACAAAGAGTGAAAAATTTAAAGGGGTCTGAATACTTTACGTACCCATTGAAATAGATGGAGCAGGTCAGATACAGTAGTGTTGCGGGCTGACACGGCACATCTGGAGGTCACGTAAGAGTACCTTTTAGGGCTCTGTTTTCCGCTTTAGTAGTGCAAAAAACGCTTACAGGTTTGTCGTTTTAATTCTACGTACGCATCAAGGCTAAATTTTGCCTAGAATTGTGGCACTTCTGAAAAACATGTCAATCAAAAGAAGGAAATAGAGCAGGAAGCTATATGCCATAAAATTATATGATTTTATTGGTACAATTAAAAGAAAACAGCAAGAATTGAGGGACAGCAAATGCAAGAGATGACACAATAAAGGTCATAGAGCCGAATAGTGTATCATATAAGCAGCAAACCCTAGAAAATAGATTCAAAAAGCCCGATACCAATACGTAAAATGAATATATCATTACATAGAAGGAGTTAAACAGCTTCCAAAAAGCGAACATATACATATGTGCTGGGGCCTAAATAGATAAGCATGAAAAGGGTTTAATGAAAATTTAGCTTTATTCCCCTACCTTCACACCCGTTGCATTCCTCTGTTATATGTGAGTAAATATTTTGGATGCCTGGAGTTTTCTTTTAACCCTTGTTTGTTCTGCCTTGTTTGTCGGGGAGGTGTACTACGGTGTACCCATCTTATATGGGTGGGGGAAGAGAACAGTCGGCTAACTCGGGAGATAAGGCAACGGCGGAGACCCCAGCATCTTCACCTTCGGAAGAATCCTGGGGATTGTCCCGGAGAATTTTAGGGACAGAGAAGGAGCCCCGGGTCACTTGACAGCTGTGTCGTGACATGGGTAACGAAGAAAAAAATAATTACATTTTTACCACCAAAATTTTGTTTCAGCCCCAGATTTTACATTTTCACACTGGGAAATGGGTAAAAATGGCATCAAAATTTGTCCCACAATTTCTGCTGAATGTAGAAATACCCTTTATGTGGCTGTACAATACTGCTTAGCTGTATGGCGAACACGGGTTAGACAGAGTGCTATTTGCCTCCTGGAGGGCAGATTTTTCTAGAATAGTTTGTGGACTCCATATACAGAGCCCCTAAGGAGTAGAAGAGCAGAACCCCCCCCCCTCAAGTGACCTCATTTTGGAAATTATACCCCTTTGGGAATTTAGCTACAGGTGTTGTAGTGATGATTTTGACTCTGTGGGTTTTTTCCAGAAACAAACAGCAGTGAATGTTGCTGAATGAAAATTGCAAACTGCCATTGTAGTTACCACTATGTTGTAGTGACCAGTACGTTGTGGTGACTAGTACATTGTGCCAAACTCATGCTTCTTGCACCCAAGAATTTGGCAAGCTCAGAAATGCCAAACATTTGGACTTTAAAAGTGTTTTAGGCACACTGCGGGGCTCAGAAGGGAAAGAGGCATTTGGATTTGGGAGCGCAAAATTTGCTGAATTTCTTCTTTTTTTTTGG
The DNA here is from genome assembly GCF_051348905.1 of Ranitomeya variabilis. Lineage (NCBI taxonomy): Eukaryota > Metazoa > Chordata > Amphibia > Anura > Dendrobatidae > Ranitomeya > Ranitomeya variabilis. Next base: position 310,991,480 of record NC_135232.1, read on the forward strand.
GGGGGGGGGGGTGAGGAGCCATTTTGCTTTTCCACAGCCTTTGTGCTACCAGTAACGTGGAAGCTCCCTATATTTCCGTTCAGGGCCATATTTAGAGTTTCTGCTGCCCTAGGCACTTTTAGTGCTGCCTCCCCCATTGGTGAGTATGACACTGTCGGCAGTGACTTTGCCATAAATCGCTGATGTGAAAGTAGCCTTTTGCAGCAGATCCGGCAGATTTTCCACATCTGCCGTGTAACGGATCACTTACGGCAACACTGCGTTCGGCCTCATTCATTCCCTATGGGACTTGCAGACATGTGCGGCACTTGCGGTTTTGCCGCGATCCTGCAAATGCGGTACTTGCAGCAATGGAAAAAAACACTGCTAGCAGTGTTTTTTGTATCACCACAAGTGCAAAATCGCAATTGCCACACATGTCCGCAAGTAGCCATCACTACCTGTCCCTGCACCTTCCTAGCTCATCCCTAACCATCCCTCTGACCTAAAACTACACTATAAAGCTTTAGAAAAACAATTTATTATCTGACATATTCCTATAATGAGGGCTCCAGGCTACGGCGTAGACTGGGACGGGCAGTCTCCGGGTCTCCATTCTCTCTGTGCACACCCTCAGTCCCTGCCTCACTCCCTGTGCACAGACCTCCCTCCACCGGACCCGGTAATCGCCGCTCGCAGTAGCATACCGGCAGAGGTGTATCTAGGGTTTCTGGCACCAGGGGCAAGAATTCATTTTGGTGCCGCCCATCCGCCAAGGACATATGTGATTTGCACACTCAGTCATGTGCCCACGAGCTCCTCTCCCTAATGCTCTCAATGTTCAGTGAAAAACAGAGAGAAGCAGAAGAGAAGCTCATTGTCACAGGACCATAAGTATGAAAATCGCATATGAGTGAAGTGTCCAAGTGACGACTACTGGAACCTGCAGAGCTGAATCCTGACATCGCAGCTTCTGAATTCTCACAGCTAATGCACTGCACACTTTTAGGATTCTCCCTTGCCGGTGGACAGTCATGTCAGCCCAAGCATGTGATTTGTATACTTCTGACCACATTCCGACTAAACGTGCCTGGCCTCACTCAGTTAATTTTCATTGACGGAGGCCACACATGTCTACAGTAGTCAGCACGTGACCGCATTAATATAAATCCCCAGCACGAGAGAATCCTGACAGCGTGCAGTGCGCACTGTGAGAATTCAGAAGTCTGCAGTCACAAATAATGACTGCAGACTCATCACAAACCTGGACATCCCCTTTAATGCTCCTAACATAAATAAAAACACGAGAGTTAGTCAGTATCACAAAGAACATTTATATCCAGGTACCTTATAGATGACGTCGCCTCTGGAGCCGTTCTCCTTCTTTTCTTCATCTTGTCCAGATCCCATGATGAGTTTTCTCATCCACAGCCATCTCTGCAGACTTCCATCTTCTCCGCTCTTTTGCAGAAAATCTCCACATGATGCCCTTAATGATACAAGTGTCATTATAATGCTCCTGAATAAAAAATTGCCCCTCACTATATTGTCTGCACAAAATATGACCCCCACACTATCCCTCTTATGGTACATACTCTTCACACTGACCTCTCCTTTCTATACCGGCCCCCTCTTCACACTGTCCTCTTACACTGTGTCCCTCCTATAGGGCCCAGTATTTATACTCCATATTTATACTCCATCCTCCGACCCTGCGTGCATGGCTCCCCCACCCTCCCAACCTGCGTGCATGGCTCCCCACCCTCCCACCCTGCGTGCACGGCTCCCCACCCTCCCACCCTGCGTGCACGGCTCCCCCACCCTCCCACCCTGCGTGCACGGCTCCCCCACCCTCCCACCCTGCGTGCACGGCTCCCCCACCCTCCCACCCTGCGTGCACGGCTCCCCCACCCTCCCACCCTGCGTGCACGGCTCCCCCACCCTCCCACCCTGCGTGCACGGCTCCCCCACCCTCCCACCCTGCGTGCACGGCTCCCCCACCCTCCCACCCTGCGTGCACGGCTCCCCCATCCTCCCACCCTGCGTGCACGGCTCCCCCATCCTCCTCCCCTGCGTGCATGGCCCCCCCATCTTCCCACCCTGCGTGCATGGCTCCCCTATCCTCCCACCCTGCGTGCATGGCTCCCCCATCCTCCCCTGCGTGCATGGCTCCTCTATCCTCCCACCCTGCGTGCATGGCTCCCCCATCCTCCTCCCCTGCGTGTATGACTCCCCCATCCTCCTCCCCTGCGTGCAGTTGGATCGCCTCCACGCAGTAGGGCAATGGGGTACTCGGCACCAGGTCCTTCGGTGTTCTGCGGGGGATGTCACGGTGGCCCGACCCGGTCCGTGGCCCTTTGTGGGGACGTCCGTTAAAAGAAATAGTTTTTATGGTTTTGGGAAAGGTCTTTAAAGGGGTAGTTCGTGACGCCACCTGTGGTATTCGGTAAGGGTGACCGACGCTGCTTAGGGGTCCTCTGGGGTGATGTTATGGCAGCTAGATGGTATACCTTCCCACAGGTGAAGTGTATCCCCAGGGCTTCCCTCAGTAGTAGATGGTGGATGGTGTGAGGCGCAGTGAATAACGAGGACACAAGGTTGCAGTCTCTTTACCTTTCACTGAAGGCTTCAGTGTCCACAGTCCTGGGCACTGGATCACAGGGTAGGCAGAGTCCGGCCGGTCTGAAGGCAAATCCAGAGTCCCCTTATCCAGGTGGAATTCAATAGCCTTCCTAGGCGCACAGTAACACAGTAGGTTCCCACTTGCATAAGCTCTAATGAGGTCCTTACTGTTATTACTCTTCTCACTGTTCCCTGTAGTCGGATAGAACAAAACCCTTATGACTGAGGCTTGTTTATAGGGACCCTAGAGAAGCCCCGACCCCCACAAGTTGCCACTGTGTCTTCTTAGGTATTAAGGTCGGGCAGCCAACTTGGAATTGACTGTCCTGCCGGTCTCTGAAGTAAAGCGTAGAGACTATTACTCCCTCGGTGTTCCGGCCACCAGTATTTCTGCGCTTCAGAAGGAGGCAGCCTCTCACAGGTCAGAACTCCTGCTTTTCCTCTCCTTTTGCTATGACTTCATTTCTCACTCACTACTACACGCTTCCTTTCGATGTCTCTTTGGATGCTGCCGTACATGGGGCAGGCGCAGCTCCGTGGACCCTCGTCCTCCACAAACCGCAGTCTGGATCTGGCTGGAGGTCACTCCAGCCAGCATCTGCCAAACTCCGTCGGGCTCTACTGTCTAGGTGAAGCCCAGTCAGCTTCTGTCTAACTTCCTAACCAACCCACCAGTTTTACCTATATGTGAGGACTGGCCTAGTAGATAGAACCTTTACTCCCCCTGGTGGCCTGGAGTGTGAAGTGTGTTGTGTGTCGTTGTGATACCTGGACAGAAGATTTCCTTTATTGCCATCAGACATAATATTGCTCCTCCTGGTGGAAGAACAACATTACTGCAACGACCAAGACTCTGGGGCGCTGCACATGGCTCTCCCATCCTCCTCCCCTGCGTGCATGGCTCCCCCATCTTCCCACCCTGTGTGCATGGCTCCTGTATCCTCCCACCCTGCGTGCATGGTTCCCCCATCCTCCCAAACTTTTGGCATGGTTCCCCCATCCTCCTCCCCTGTGTGCATGGCTCCCCCATCCTCTTCCACTGTGTGCATGGCTCCCCTATCCTCCCACCCTGCATGCATGGCTCCCTGTTGTGGATTCTGTTTGCGGGCTCCCTCTGGTGGTTACTGCTGGTACTGGGTGACTTTGGTGGGTTGCGGCCTTTGGTTTCCATCTGTCCATCAGAGGCTGGGTGTTTCCTATTTTACCTGGCCTCTCTGTCATTTCCCTTGCCGGCTATCAATGTGTTCAGATGTGCTCTGTTTGGTTCCTGCCTACCTGCTCCCAGATCTTTCAGGATAAGCTAAGTGCTGATTTTCAGTTGTTTGGTTTTTTTGTCCAGCCTGCTTAGAATGTCTCTTTGTTAGCTGGTTGCTCTAGTGGACTGAGGTTCTCCCCATGTGCCATGAGTTGGCACATGGGTTCTTGTAATCACAGGATGGTTTTTTTGATTAGGGTTTTTTGCTGACCGCTCAGTCCCCTTTTGTGTCATTCTGCTTTCTAGTTTTCAGCGGGCCTCTATTTGCTAAAGCTATATACATCATCTCTATGTATGTGCCTTCCTCTCATTTCACCGTCAATACATGTGGGGGGCAACTATATCTTTGGGGTTAATTCCTCTGGAGGCAAGTGAGGTCTTTGTTTTCTCTGCAGTACTAGTTAGCTCTTAGGCTGGTGCGTGGCGTCTAGAACCAACGTAGGAACGCTCCCTGGCTATCTCTAGTTGCGTTTGTCAGGCGTAGGGCAGCGGTCAGCCCAGGTTCCATCACCCTAGAGCTCGTCCGATATTTATTATACTTTGCTTATCCTGTGCTATCCCTAGCCATTGGGGATTCATGACAGTATAGCCGGCCCACAAAGTGTTAATTGTTTGGGCTGAAGCAGGAGGAAAAGAAGTGTTCAAGGAAAATTTTTTTTTTTTTTCATTCAGAGTTTTGCTGCCTAGCCCTTAATTGCTGTCTAGCTGCTTCTTACCTCCTCTTAACCCTTGAATGGCTCTGATCTTAGCTGTTTATCATGGATGTCCAGAGTTTGGCTTCCAGCCTGAGTAATCTCGCGGCAAAGGTTCAAAACATACAGGATTTCGTTGTTCACACTCCCATGTCTGAACCTAGAATTCCTATTCCAGAGTTTTTTTCTGGAGATAGATCTACCTTCCTGAATTTCAGGAACAATTGTAAATTGTTTCTCTCTTTGAAATCTCGCTCCTCTGGAGACCCTGCTCAACAGGTCAAGATTGTTATATCGTTCCTACGGGGCGACCCTCAGAATTGGGCATTTGCATTGGCACCAGGGGATCCTGCATTGCTCAGTGTGGATGCGTTTTTTCTGGCATTGGGATTGCTCTATGAGGAACCTAACCTAGAGATTCAGGCTGAAAAGGCTTTATTGGCCCTCTCTCAGGGGCATGATGAAGCGGAAATATATTGTCAGAAATTTCGGAAATGGTCGGTGCTTACTCAGTGGAATGAGTGCGCCCTGGCTGCAAACTTCAGAAATGGTCTTTCTGAGGCCATTAAGGATATTATGGTGGGGTTCTGTCATGGTTCTCAATGGCAAGAGACCGTAGCAAAGCATACAAAAAGGACTAGCTCTTGGAAGATGGGAACTCGAGCTGACTGTGAGCTAAACCTACCGCACAACTAACAGTGGCCGGGTAGCGTGCCTACGTTTTATCCCTAGACGCCCAGCGCCAGCCGGAGGACTGACTGACCCTAGCAGAGGAAAATACAGACCTGGCTTACCTCTAGAGAAATTTTCCCCAAAAGGCAGACAGTAGCCCCCACATATATTGTCGGTGATTTTAGAGGAAATTGACATACGAAGTATGAAGATAGGTTTAGCAAATTGAGGTCCGCTTACTAGATAGTAGGAAGACAGAAAAGGGAACTTCACAGTCAGCTGAAAACCCTTTCAAAACACCATCCTGAAATTACTTTAAGACTCTAATATCAACTCATGACACCAGAGTGGCAATTTCAGCTCACAAGAGCTTCCAGCCTCAGAAATATTCAAACACAGAGTACTGGAACAAAAATGCAAAACAAACTTAGGACTACAAGTCCAACTTAGCTGATAGTAGTCTAGGAGCAGGAACATGCAACAGAAAGGCTTCTGGTAACATTGTTGGCCGGCATAGAAATGACTGAGGAGCAAGGCTAAATAGACAACTCCCACATCCTGATGGAAACAGGTGAACAGAGGCGATGAAGCACACAAGTTCAGTACCACCAGTAACCACCGGGGGAGCCCAGAAACCAAATTCACAACAGTACCCCCCCCTCAAGGAGGGGGCACCGAACCCTCACCAGAACCACCAGGGCGATCAGGATGAGCCCTATGAAAGGCACGGACCAAATCGGAGGCATGAACATCAGAGGCTGTCACCCAAGAATTATCCTCCTGACCGTAGCCCTTCCACTTGACCAGATACTGAAGTCTCCGTCTGGAAACACGGGAGTCCAAGATCTTCTCGACAACGTACTCCAACTCACCCTCAACCAACACCGGAGCAGGAGGCTCAACGGAAGGCACAACCGGTACCTCATACCTGCGCAACAATGACCGATGGAAGACATTATGAATAGAAAAAGATGCAGGGAGGTCCAAACGAAAGGACACAGGGTTAAGAATCTCCAATATCTTGTACGGGCCGATGAACCGAGGCTTAAACTTAGGAGAAGAAACCTTCATAGGGACAAAACGAGAAGACAACCACACCAAGTCCCCAACACAAAGACGAGGACCAACACGACGACGGCGGTTGGCAAAATGCTGAGTCTTCTCCTGGGACAACTTCAAATTGTCCACCACATGCTCCCAAATCTGATGCAACCTCTCCACCACCAGCATCCACTCCAGGACAATCCGAAGACTCCACCTGACCGGAAGAGAAACGAGGATGAAACCCCGAATTACAGAAGAAAGGAGAAACCAAGGTGGCAGAACTAGCCCGATTATTGAGGGCAAACTCCGCCAAGGGCAAAAAGGCAACCCAATCATCCTGATCCGCAGACACAAAACACCTCAAATAAGTCTCCAAGGTCTGATTAGTTCGCTCGGTCTGGCCATTAGTCTGAGGATGGAAAGCAGACGAAAAAGACAAATCAATGCCCATCCTAGCACAGAACGCTCGCCAAAATCTAGACACGAATTGGGTTCCCCTGTCAGACACGATATTCTCCGGAATACCATGCAAGCGAACCACATTTTGAAAAAACAGAGGAACCAGCTCGGATGAGGAAGGCAATTTAGGCAAGGGAACCAAATGGACCATCTTAGAGAAACGGTCACACACCACCCAGATGACAGACATCCTCTGAGAAACAGGGAGATCAGAAATAAAATCCATGGAGATGTGAGTCCAAGGCCTCTTCGGAATAGGCAAAGATAACAACAATCCACTAGCCCGAGAACAACAAGGCTTGGCCCGAGCACAAACATCACAAGACTGCACAAAACCTCGCACATCTCGCGACAGGGAAGGCCACCAGAAGGACCTAGCCACCAAATCCCTGGTACCAAAGATTCCAGGATGACCAGCTAACGCAGAAGAATGGACCTCCGAGATGACTCTACTGGTCCAATCATCGGGAACAAACATTCTACCAGGCGGGCAACGATCAGGTCTATCCGCCTGAAACTCCTGCAAGACCCGTCGCAAGTCTGGGGAAACAGCAGATAATATCACTCCATCCTTAAGGATACCTGTAGGTTCAGAATTACCAGGGGAATCAGGCTCAAAACTCCTAGAAAGGGCATCCGCCTTCACATTTTTAGAACCCGGTAGGTAAGAAACCACAAAATTAAACCGAGAGAAAAATAACGACCAGCGCGCCTGTCTAGGATTCAGGCGCCTGGCAGACTCAAGATAAATCAAATTCTTGTGGTCGGTCAATACCACCACCTGATGTCTAGCCCCCTCAAGCCAATGACGCCACTCCTCAAAAGGCCACTTCATAGCCAAGAGCTCCCGATTACCAATATCATAATTTCGCTCAGCGGGCGAAAATTTACGAGAAAAGAACGCGCAAGGTCTCATCACGGAGCAGTCGGAACTTTTCTGCGACAAAACCGCCCCAGCTCCGATTTCTGAAGCGTCGACCTCAACCTGAAAAGGAAGAGTAACATCAGGCTGACGCAATACAGGGGCGGAAGAAAAGCGGCGCTTAAGCTCCCGAAAGGCCTCCACAGCAGCAGGGGACCAATCAGCAACATCAGCACCCTTCTTAGTCAAATCAGTCAACGGTTTAGCAACTTCAGAAAAACCAGTTATAAATCGACGATAAAAATTAGCAAAGCCCAAAAACTTCTGAAGGCTCTTAAGAAAAGAGGGTTGCGTCCAATCACAAATAGCCTGAACCTTGACAGGGTCCATCTCAATGGAAGAGGGGGAAAAAATGTACCCCAAAAACGAAATCTTTTGCACCCCAAAAACGCACTTAGAACCCTTTACACACAAGGAATTAGAGCGCAAAACCTGAAAAACCCTCCTGACCTGTTGGACATGAGAGTCCCAGTCGTCCGAAAAAATCAAAATATCATCCAGATACACAATCATAAATTTATCCAAATATTCACGGAAAATGTCATGCATAAAAGACTGAAAGACTGAAGGGGCATTTGAAAGACCAAAAGGCATTACTAAATACTCAAAATGGCCCTCAGGCGTATTAAATGCGGTTTTCCACTCATCCCCCTGCTTAATTCGCACTAAATTATACGCCCCACGAAGATCAATCTTAGAGAACCACTTGGCCCCCTTTATTCGAGCAAACAAATCAGTAAGCAGTGGCAAAGGATACTGATATTTAACCGTGATTTTATTCAAAAGCCGATAATCAATACACGGCCTCAAAGAGCCATCTTTTTTAGATACAAAGAAAAAACCGGCTCCTAAGGGAGATGACGAAGGACGAATATGTCCCTTTTCCAAGGACTCCTTAATATATTCCCGCATAGCAGCATGTTCAGGCACAGATAGATTAAATAAACGACCCTTTGGAAACTTACTGCCCGGAATCAGATCTATTGTACAATCGCAATCTCTGTGCGGAGGTAGTGAACCAAGTTTAGGCTCCTCAAAAACGTCACGATAATCAGATAAAAATTCCGGAATCTCAGAGGGAATAGATGACGAAATGGAAACCAAAGGTACGTCCCCATGAGTCCCCTGACATCCCCAGCTTAACACAGACATTGCTTTCCAGTCGAGGACTGGGTTATGAGATTGCAGCCATGGCAATCCAAGCACCAACACATCATGTAGATTATACAACACAAGGAAGCGAATAATCTCCTGGTGATCCGGACTAATACGCATAGTTACTTGTGTCCAGTATTGTGGTTTATTACTAGCCAATGGCGTGGAGTCAATACCCTTCAGAGGTATAGGAACTTCCAGAGGCTCTAAATTAAACCCACAGCGTTTGGCAAAGGACCAATCCATAAGACTCAAAGCGGCGCCAGAGTCGACATAGGCGTCCGCGGTAATAGACGATAAAGAGCAAATCAGGGTCACAGATAGAATAAACTTGGACTGTAAAGTACCAATTGAAACAGACTTATCAACCTTCTTAGTACGTTTAGAGCATGCTGATATAACATGAGTTGAATCGCCACAATAGAAGCATAACCCATTTTTTCGCCTAAAATTCTGTCGTTCGCTTCTGGACAGAATTCTATCACATTGCATAATCTCTGGCGCCTTCTCAGTAGACACCGCCAAATGGTGCACAGGTTTGCGCTCCCGCAAACGCCGCTCAATCTGAATAGCCATTGTCATGGACTCATTCAGACCTGCAGGCACAGGGAACCCCACCATAACATCTTTAATGGCATCAGAGAGACCCTCTCTGAAATTCGCCGCCAGGGCGCACTCATTCCACTAAGTAAGCACAGACCACTTACGAAATTTTTGGCAGTATATTTCAGCCTCATCTTGCCCTTGAGACAGGGCCATCAAGGCTTTTTCAGCCTGAATCTCTAAATGAGGTTCCTCATAAAGCAACCCCAAAGCCAGGAAAAACGCATCCACATTGAGCAACGCAGGATCCCCTGGTGCCAAAGCAAATGCCCAATCCTGAGGGTCGCCCCGGAGCAAGGAAATTACAATCCTGACCTGCTGTGCAGGATCTCCAGCGGAGCGAGATCTCAGAGACAAAAATAATTTACAATTATGTTTGAAATTCTGGAAGCGAGATCTATCCCCGGAGAAAAATTCAGGCAAAGGTACTCTAGGTTCAGATATAGGAGCATGAATTACAAAATCCTGTAAACTTTGAACCTTCATAGCGAGATTATTCCAACCTGTAGCTAAACTCTGAGGATCCATTTTCATCAGGTGAAATCAGAACCATTCAAGGATTAGAAGGAGAGAGAGACGAAGGCTGCAGTAAGCAGAGATGCTAGTGAATCAACTAATGAGCAAACTCAGGAAAAAAAAAAAAAATTCTCTGCAGACTTCTTTTCTCTCCTTTCTTCTGCCAATTATTTTAACCCTTGGCCGGCCAAACTGTCATGGTTCTCAATGGCAAGAGACCGTAGCAAAGCATACAAAAAGGACTAGCTCTTGGAAGATGGGAACTCGAGCTGACTGTGAGCTAAACCTACCGCACAACTAACAGTGGCCGGGTAGCGTGCCTACGTTTTATCCCTAGACGCCCAGCGCCAGCCGGAGGACTGACTGACCCTAGCAGAGGAAAATACAGACCTGGCTTACCTCTAGAGAAATTTTCCCCAAAAGGCAGACAGTAGCCCCCACATATATTGTCGGTGATTTTAGAGGAAATTGACATACGAAGTATGAAGATAGGTTTAGCAAATTGAGGTCCGCTTACTAGATAGTAGGAAGACAGAAAAGGGAACTTCACAGTCAGCTGAAAACCCTTTCAAAACACCATCCTGAAATTACTTTAAGACTCTAATATCAACTCATGACACCAGAGTGGCAATTTCAGCTCACAAGAGCTTCCAGCCTCAGAAATATTCAAACACAGAGTACTAGAACAAAAATGCAAAACAAACTTAGGACTACAAGTCCAACTTAGCTGATAGTAGTCTAGGAGCAGGAACATGCAACAGAAAGGCTTCTGGTAACATTGTTGGCCGGCATAGAAATGACTGAGGAGCAAGGCTAAATAGACAACTCCCACATCCTGATGGAAACAGGTGAACAGAGGCGATGAAGCACACAAGTTCAGTACCACCAGTAACCACCGGGGGAGCCCAGAAACCAAATTCACAACAGGGTTCCCTGCGCCTACAGGTCTGAATGAGTCTATGGCTATGGCCATTCAGATTGATCGGCGTTTACGGGAGCGCAAACCCGTGCACCAGTTGGCGGTGTCTTCTGAACTGGCACCTGAGACTATGCAATGTGATAGAATTCAGTCCAGAAGTGAACGGCAAAATTATAGGCGGAAAAATGGTTTGTGTTTTTATTGTGGTGATTCAGCTCATGTTATATCAGCATGCTCTGAATGCACAAAAAGGGTTGATAAATCTTTTGCCATTGATACTCTGCAGTCTAAGTTCATTTTGTCTGTGACTCTGATTTTTTCACTGTCTTCCATTTCCGTCGATGCCTATGTGGATTCAGGCGCTGCCCTGAGTCTTATGGATTGGTCATTTGCTAAACGCTGCGGTTTTAGTCTAGAGCCTCTGGAAGTTCCTATTCCTCTGAAAGGAATTGATTCTACACCATTGGCTATGAATAAACCGCAGTATTGGACACAAGTGACCATGCGCATGACTCCCGTTCATCAGGAGGTGATTCGCTTCCTTGTACTGTATAATTTACATGATGTACTAGTGCTTGGTCTGCCATGGTTACAAACTCATAATCCTGTCCTGGACTGGAAAACAATGTCTGTGCTAAGCTGGGGATGTCACGGGGTTCATGATGATGCACCTCCGATTTCTATAGCTTCATCTACTCCTTCGGAGATCCCTGCGTTTTTGTCGGATTATAGGGATGTTTTTGAGGAGCCTAAGCTCAATTCGCTCCCTCCCCATAGAGAGTGTGACTGTGCTATAGAATTGATTCCTGGCAGTAAGTTCCCTAAGGGTCGTTTATTTAATCTGTCACTGCCAGAGCATACTGCTATGCGGAATTATATTAAGGAGTCCTTGGAAAAGGGACATATTCGTCCATCTTCGTCCCCTCTGGGAGCAGGTTTTTTTTTCGTGGCAAAAAAAGATGGTTCCCTGAGGCCTTGTATAGATTATCGCCTTCTGAATAAGATTACAGTCAAATACCAGTATCCATTGCCATTATTTACTGATTTGTTTGCTCGCATTAAGGGGGCTAGGTGGTTCACTAAAATAGATCTTCGTGGTGCATATAATCTGGTGCGGATAAAACAGGGTGATGAGTGGAAAACTGCATTTAATACGCCTGAGGGCCATTTTGAGTATTTGGTAATGCCTTTTGGACTCTCCAATGCTCCGTCAGTCTTTCAGTCCTTTATGCACAATATTTTCCGTGAATATCTGGATAAGTTTATGATTGTGTATTTGGATGATATTTTGGTGTTTTCTGATGACTGGGAGTCTCATGTTCTACAGGTCAGGAAGGTGTTTCAGGTTTTGCGGGCCAATTCTCTGTTTGTGAAGGGCTCAAAGTGTCTCTTCGGAGTCCAGAAGATTTCTTTTTTGGGGTACATTTTTTCTCCTTCTACTATTGAGATGGATCCCGTTAAGGTTCAGGCTATTTGTGACTGGACACAACCTACTTCTGTTAAGAGCCTTCAGAAGTTCTTGGGGTTTGCTAATTTTTATCGTCGGTTCATTGCTAATTTTTCCAGTATTGTTAAACCTTTGACTGATTTGACTAAAAAGGGTGCTGATGTTGCTGATTGGTCTCCTGCGGCCGTGGAGGCCTTTCGGGAACTTAAGCGCCGGTTTTCTTCTGCTCCTGTGTTGTGTCAACCAGATGTTTCACTTCCTTTCCAGGTGGAGGTTGATGCTTCCGAGATTGGAGCGGGGGCGGTTTTGTCACAGAGAAGTTCTAATGTCTCGGTGATGAAGCCATGTGCTTTCTTCTCTAGAAAATTCTCGCCCGCCGAGCGCAATTATGATGTGGGTAATCGGGAGCTTTTGGCCATGAAGTGGGCATTTGAGGAGTGGCGTCATTGGCTTGAGGGTGCTAAACATCGCGTGGTGGTCTTGACTGATCACAAGAATCTCATTTACCTTGAGTCTGCCAGGCGTTTGAATCCTAGACAGGCTCGTTGGTCGTTATTTTTTTCTCGTTTCAATTTCGTGGTTTCATACCTGCCAGGTTCAAAGAATGTGAAGGCAGATGCTCTTTCCAGGAGTTTTGTGCCTGACTCTCCTGGAGACACTGGGCCTGCTGGTATCCTTAGGGATGGAGTAATATTGTCCGCCGTATCCCCAGACTTGCGACGCGCATTGCAGGAGTTTCAGGTGGATAAACCGGATCGATGTCCACCAGAAAGACTGTTTGTTCCGGATGATTGGACCAGTAGAGTCATCTCCGAGGTCCATTCTTCTGTGTTTGGCTGGTCATCCTGGAATATTTGGTACAAGAGACTTGGTGGCCATGTCTTTTTGGTGGCCTTCCTTGTCTAGGGATGTGCGTACCTTTGTGCAGTCTTGTGAAGTGTGTGCTCGAGCTAAGCCTTGCTGTTCATGGGCTAGTGGGTTGTTGTTATCCTTGCCCATCCCGAAGAGGCCTTGGACGCACATTTCCATGGATTTTATTTCTGATCTCCCGGTTTCACAGAAAATGTCCGTTATCTGGGTTGTGTGTGACCGCTTTTCTAAGATGGTTCATTTGGTGCCCTTGCCTAAGTTGCCCTCCTCCTCTGAGTTGGTTCCTTTGTTTTTTCAGAACGTGGTTCGTTTGCATGGGATTCCGGAGAATATCGTTTCTGACAGGGGATCCCAGTTTGTGTCTAGATTTTGGCGGACGTTTTGTGCCAAGATGGGCATTGATTTGTCTTTCTCGTCTGCATTCCATCCTCAGACGAATGGCCAGACGGAGCGAACTAATCAGACCTTGGAAACTTATTTGAGGTGTTTTGTTTCTGCTGATCAGGATGACTGGGTTGCTTTTTTGCCACTGGCCGAATTTGCTCTTAATAATCGGGCTAGTTCGGCCACGTTGGTCTCTCCTTTTTTTTGTAATTCGGGGTTTCATCCTCGTTTTTCCTCTGGTCAGGTGGAGTCTTCGGATTGTCCTGGAGTGGACGTGGTGGTGGACAGGCTACATCACATTTGGAATCAGGTGGTGGACAATTTGAAGTTATCTCAGGAGAAGACTCAGCAGTTTGCTAATCGCCGTCGCCGCGTGGGTCCCCGACTTCTTGTTGGGGACTTGGTGTGGTTGTCTTCTCGTTTTGTCCCTATGAAGGTCTCTTCTCCTAAGTTCAAGCCTCAGTTCATCGGTCCTTGTAGGATCTCGGAGATTCTTAACCCTGTATCTTTCCGTTTGGATCTCCCAGCATCGTTCGCTATTCATGATGTGTTCCATCGGTCGTTGTTGCGGAGGTATGAGGTGCCTGTTGTTCCTTCGGTCGAGCCTCCTGCTCCGGTGCTGGTGGAGGGAGAATTGGAGTATGTTGTTGAAAAGATCTTGGATTCTCGTGTTTCCAGACGCAAACTCCAGTATTTGGTTAAGTGGAAGGGTTATGGTCAGGAGGACAATTCCTGGGTGGTCGCCTCCGATGTTCATGCGACTGATTTGGTCCGCGCCTTCCATAGAGCTCACCCTGATCGCCCTGGGGGTTCTCGTGAGGGTTCGGTGACCCCTCCTCAAGGGGGGGGTACTGTTGTGGATTCTGTTTGCGGGCTCCCTCTGGTGGTTACTGCTGGTACTGGGTGACTTTGGTGGGTTGCGGCCTTTGGTTTCCATCTGTCCATCAGAGGCTGGGTGTTTCCTATTTTACCTGGCCTCTCTGTCATTTCCCTTGCCGGCTATCAATGTGTTCAGATGTGCTCTGTTTGGTTCCTGCCTACCTGCTCCCAGATCTTTCAGGATAAGCTAAGTGCTGATTTTCAGTTGTTTGGTTTTTTGTCCAGCCTGCTTAGAATGTCTCTTTGTTAGCTGGTTGCTCTAGTGGACTGAGGTTCTCCCCATGTGCCATGAGTTGGCACATGGGTTCTTGTAATCTCAGGATGGTTTTTTTGATTAGGGTTTTTTGCTGACCGCTCAGTCCCCTTTTGTGTCATTCTGCTTTCTAGTTTTCAGCGGGCCTCTATTTGCTAAAGCTATATACATCATCTCTATGTATGTGCCTTCCTCTCATTTCACCGTCAATACATGTGGGGGGCAACTATATCTTTGGGGTTAATTCCTCTGGAGGCAAGTGAGGTCTTTGTTTTCTCTGCAGTACTAGTTAGCTCTTAGGCTGGTGCGTGGCGTCTAGAACCAACGTAGGCACGCTCCCTGGCTATCTCTAGTTGCGTTTGTCAGGCGTAGGGCAGCGGTCAGCCCAGGTTCCATCACCCTAGAGCTCGTCCGATATTTATTATACTTTGCTTATCCTGTGCTATCCCTAGCCATTGGGGATTCATGACAGCTCCCCCATCCTCCCCTGCGTGCATGGCTCCCCTATCCTCCCACCCTGCGTGCATGGCTCCCCTATCCTCCCACCATGCGTGCATGGCTCCCCCATCCTCCTCCCCTGCGTGCATGGCTCCTCTATCCTCCCTCCCTGCGTGCATGGCTCCCCCATCCTCCTCCCCCGTGTGCATGGCTACCCCATCCTCCCACCCTGCGTGCACGGCTCCCCAATCCTCCCCTGTCATACTCACCTCTTACCGCGCGGCGCTGAACTTCCCGGCATCTCTGCAGCATCTTCCTTCCTGTATGAGCGATCACATGGTACCCCTCATTAAGGTGATGAATATGTGCATATTCATCACCTTAATGAGCGGTACCACGTGACCACTGAAGACAGGATGCGCTGCCGGCACTGAGACGGAGTTGCAGCCACCGCTGGAGGAGGGTGAGTACAACGTCTTCAGGGAGGGGGGCAGGAAGGAGGGAGGGAGGAGGCGGGGCGGGCACTTGACCCCGGACTTTTATAAAAAAAAAAGAAAAACAGCTCAAGTGCACCCCCCCCCCCGCATCCTGGCGCCCTAGGCACGTGCCCTCAGGTGCCTAGTGGCAAATACGGCCCTGTTTCCGTTAACAGATGACGGACCTGAGTGGGGACTTGCTTTTTTGTGGATTGAGTTGAAGCTTTTATTGGGAGCATTTTACATAACATTTGGGATCACATTTACCGGTGCTATATGCAGAGCACTTACTTTGGAGTTTCCATCTAGATCTCCGAGTGATGTGACTGATGAAACCCCCGAAGGATCCATTCACAATAATGAGGTGGCAGAGTTACATCTGTTCAGCGATGTCCTTTTTTTCAGAAGTGCACAAAACTGTGGTGGACCGCGCTTCTATGCACACCTATAAAGACGTACCCCGCCGGGTCATAGGCCAGGCAGTGTCCACAGTGTCTCCATGTGCCTGATTATATGGAATATTCCTTTGTAGGTTTCCGGCTGAATCATGCATTTCAGAAATTTACTTTGAAACCCCAGTGTAAAGGAGGAGCTTTGCTATGCTTTACAAACTGTCAGCGCTGCACTGACAGATAAACTTGCTACATCATGCACTGAGCATGATCTAGCAAGTTTGCTAGCTCTGGTAACCCGGATGTAGTCATGACAACATCGGGTCACCATGGCAACTATCTGATCCTCGCAATGATGTTGTGGGGCACTAATCCAAGAGCAGAGAGGGCTGCCTCCCTCTGCATGCCCACTAAATACTGCAATAGATATCGTTCACAGTATTTAGGGGGCTAAAGTGCCGGGAGCAGTGTGGGCACTGCTCCTGCACTGATACCAGGTGTAAGCTGTCAGAATAAGCTGACACCTGGCGGCGTTCACTTACAGCCTTTGTGCATCCAATATCGCCATGACATAGCTATACGTCCAAGGTTGGTAACAGCCTACCATGACATATGGAAATGTCCAATGTCAGGAAGGGGTTAATAGTTTGTATGGTAAAGAAGTCTTGTCATCTATGGAAGTGTCACCAGGGATTCCCAACCTGTTTCCCATGCAGGTACTCAACAGCACTCACTGTCCTCCTATGAAAAAATTGGGTGCACACAACCTGGCAGACCACAGTCCCGAATGTCCCAATTATCCAACTTGCTCGATGAAGGCTGAAACATTGCAGCTTGGATCTGCATATACTGTTCAGAGACATTAGCTGGAGGGCTGCTTCATTCTTTTCCATTCTAGTATGTGTCAGGCCTGAGACTGTGTGATGTCTGCCATCTTTTATGTTCTGCATTATTAGGATGCTTTTATTTATTACACATTTTGTACAGTATAACAGTGTTTCCCCACATCCCTGCAGCCATTGGAATGACAGTCATGAAGTTCTTCCTGATATCCAACGTCATTTAGCCAATAACATTGTGCTATTGTGCTGCTGGATTCTCTACTTGAGGTTTTTATCACTGATATGAAATGGCCAGCGAAAATCAAATGTGACACATTGACTTAGTGTATACCACAAGATGTGGAAGGTTTATGGTGCAATGTCATCCGCATTGGAAATTACATGAAGAATAGCCAACTTCCAACTTTTCTTCATTCTACACTGTATGAAACAATTCAGTATCTCTTTTAGCTGATAATAAAGGGGTTAATGTGAGAAAATAATGACACTGAGAAATGACGTCTCTTCTGCTTTTCATTGGAAGACATTAGAATATTGCATAATAGACAGACCTATCCCAGTGTGGCCTTCTACATTAGTGAAACAAGACTGACATGCCGCAAAAGCATCTTTTGATGAGTTGGAAGAAGAGAGGAGCTCCATGAAGATGAGAAGCCAGGACGCAGGATGGGTGTGTATGTGATCAGAATGCTGCAGTGGTGATGCAGAGAGCAGGACAGCTGCAGGATTAGGGGAGGAGGACGCATATTATGCATCACAGCACCTCAGAAGTCAGGGGATGTGAATGAATAAGGTAGATACAAGAATCTTAAAATAGAACCATGCCAAGAATTGGTATTCACTTGGAAGCAGAACCATGTGCCTTAGAAATCATTGACTGACTTTGTTTAGTCACAAGGGAATTAGTAACTGAGAAAGCATTACTAATTGGTTTGTGCACATGACAAAATAAAGGGATAAATTAGAAGTATTGCATTGTTGGACCAAAGGCAAATCTCAGTACGGAACACTACAGCTAGAATTTATAGGTAACTACAAATATATGACCTTGTTTGTGCACTGGTCAAAGGCATACCCCTGAGAGAGTCCCAGCACAGATTTCATAAATCCCACTTTGTAAGGTTACGTTCACACATTCAGTATTTGGTCAGTATTTCACATCAGTATCTGTAAGCCAAAACCTGGAGTGAGTGAAAAATACAGAAGTGGTGACGTGTTTCTATTGTACTTTTCCTCTGATTGTTCCACTCCAGACTGTAAAATACTGAACGTGTGAACATTGCCTAAGACTACTGAAGGTTAAGGGTTATACCCTTCTAAAACAGTTCATCATAAGAGTATTGGACGACTTATAGAGGGCAAAGGTAATGTCACGGTTTCATAACTGACTGTGGCCTAGGAATGCTGTGAGTGAAAGCTCAGCCACCTCATAGAATATGGAGTGTGCTGGACTGTTGGTTGTGTGACAGTCCAGTTATCCAGTCTGATCCTGGTGTGTGCTGGGCTGTTAGCATTTTTATTGACCGCCCTGTTGCTCTGTCTGGTTTAGTCAGCGGGCATTTCCTCAGGTACCTCCCGTCTTTAATCATTTGCCAGGTATTTAGCTGGCTAGCTGTTATTAGTCAGTGTCAGTTGTAGCTTTGCCTAAGCTGGATGCTTAGCTTTGTGCCTCTTTCCTCTGACCCTGTTGCCGGACCTTGGATTTGTCGTGACTTCTCTTGTGTATTCCCCCTTCTGCTTTTGACGCTGTCTGACTTTAGGTATCTGACCCTGGAATTGGCCTCTGACTACCTGTTTGTTGTAATCTCTGGTTTTGACGTACCTTCCTGGCATTTCACTCCGGTCTATTTCCTGAGCATGTCTTTGACCTTCTCCTCTGTACTTCATGCCCTCCTGGTATCTGATCTCAGACTTCCCGGCTCCCCTGTCTCACGGCTTGCCTGTGAGTAGGGATTCAGCATCACGGGTAACAAACTACCATATGTATCATTACGATGGATGAAACGTGCTTGGAAAAAACAGAAGGTAACAGAGGTAAAAGTCACACGCTGACCTTTGGTGGCTAAGTAGACTCAAAGTCCCCTCTGACATATGAGAAAGCATCAGTATTATAAATTGCATACATGCAGTATATGGGAGGTCATGTTATAGATGTCATTGGATATCATTACAGGACTCCTTGTAGTCTATGTAAAGCCATAAAATTAATAATCCGCTCTGAGTTCTCAAATCTTAGAGCTACATACTCAGTAACGATGTGCATTGTTCCATCGTTGGATGCTGGTAGAATATTATTTGCATATTTCATTTTATGCTCTCAATACCTACACAGATTTTCTCTTTCGTAATCTTCTGGCATAGCTCCCAACCGTCCCTCATATTGCGGGACTGTCCCGATTTTGAGGCTGTGCCCCGCAGTCCTGCACGGGACTCTACTTCTCCCGCACAGCCAGCAGGAGAAGCAGCCAACACGCCCCCTTTTATTAGGCTACGCCCCTCCGTATCTTCTCCGGTGGTTCAGAGAGGGAGAGAGGACATTCTGAGGTATGTGTGTGTTGTGTGTGTTGCACACATACATGCAACTGGCTCTGCTGTGCTTACAGTACAAGGCATTATAACCCGGAGTAGTGACAGCAGTTAAAGCAATCCAGTGCAGCCTGTTAGTCATAGGCACAGTATATATATATATATATATATATATATATATGTATCCTTTATATGCTACAGCAGTTATGGAGTGGAGCCAGTAGATAGTGGTGTTGTCTGAGTGCATGCAGAGTTCGCAGAGCTGGACTACATTGCAATGTGCATGATCTGTGAAACAGCAGTGTGGACAGCGGCAGGTGATGAAATCTTTGCCTGCATTGTAAGCAGAGCTGCTGGGACACATCTACAGCCCCGACTGTACACTGGTATTGTCATGTGTGGCCATTATACAAGATTGAGCATCATGTGGGGCCATTATACAGTATGGAGCATCATGCGTGGCCATTATACAGTATGGAGCAAATTTGCCACGCCGGTGATATTCACATTTTCCCTTATGAAGCTTGGAGCTATAGTAGTCAGATTACTTCCTCTCTGGTGCTGTTGGAGGACACTTGGTGTTACCTCACTTAGTCTGTTCAAGATAAGTTGCTAACCCCTTGTTTGTCTTCCTTCTTCCTTTAGTGTACAGTTGGGACTGAGCAGTGCTGATTCCCCTCCCCTTTCTCATTCAAGGCTTAGCGCTAGGGATATACAGGGCTTAGGTTCCTGCTCTGCAATTGGTGTGGAACCAATATAGGGACGGTAGAAGAGGCGGGGTGCTATTAGATCTGCCTAGGGGTCTTCACTCCCCCTTTCCCTAGCATTTGGGCTTCCTTCCCCTTGTGTTGCACTTACTCTTCCCACACTGTGCTTGACAACAGGGCGAGCTAAGGCGCCCCTAGTGGTAGGAACAGGGAAGGTGCCCCTGGTCCAGGGACACCCGAGTCGTGACCTCTACTTTCACAGAATGGTCTTTCTGTTGGCTGTTGGTTACACAGCTAATAAAATCACATACAGTGGTTTGTAAAAGTTTTGGCACCCCTGGTCAAAATTACTGTTACTTTGAACAGTTAAGGCCCCGTCACACTTAGCGACGCTGCAGCGATACAGACAACGATGCCTATCGCTGCAGCGTCGCTGTTTAGTCGCTGTGTGGTCGCTGGGGAGCTGTCACACAGACAGCTCTCCAGCGACCAACGATGCCGAGGTCCCCGGGTAACCAGGGTAAACATCGGGCAGGGCCGCGCTTAGTAACCCGATGTTTACCCTGGTTACCAGTGTAAAATGTAAAAAGACAAACAGTACATACTCACCTTCGCGTCCCCCGGCGTCCGCTTCCTGCACTGACTGAGCGCCGGCCCTAACAGCAGAGCGGTGACGTCACCGCTGTGCTGTGCTTTCACTTTACGGCCGGCAGTCAGTCAGTGCGGGAAGCAGACGGCAAGGGACCTGACGGACACCGGAGTGTGAGTATGTAGTGTTTTTTTTTTTTTACATTTACGATGGTAACCAGGGTAAACATCGGGTTACTAAGCGCGGCCCTGCGCTTAGTAACCCGATGTTTACCCTGGTTACCAGTGAAGACATCGCTGAATCCATGTCACACACACCGATTCAGCGATGTCAGCGGGACCTCAATGATCAAAAAAAGGTCCAGGCCATTCCGACACGACCAGCGATCTCACAGCAGGGGCCTGGTCGCTGCTACGTGTCAAACATAGCGAGATCGCTACGGAGGTCGCTGTTGCGTCACAAAACTTGTGACTCAGCAGCGATCTCGCTAGCGACCTCGCTTAGTGTGACGGGTCTAAGAAAGTTGAAGATGAATTGATCTCTAAAAGGCCTAAAGTTAAATATGACACATTTCTTTTGTATTTTAAGCAAAAAATATATACCCGTATATACTCGAGTATAAGCCGACCCGAGTTTAAGCCGAGACCCCTAATTTTGCCACAAAAAACTGGGAAAGATTAAAATGACTCGAGTATAAGCCTAGGGTGGGAAATGCAGCAGCTAATGGTATATTTCAAAAATAAAAATAGATACCAATAAAAGTAAAATTAATTGAGACATCAGTAGATTAAGTGTTTTTGAATATCCATATTGAATCAGGAGCCCCATAAGATGCTCCATACAAAATACGCCCCATATAATGCTCCATATAAAATACACACCATATAATGCTCTATAAAGTTTATGATGGGCCCCATAAGATGCTCCATGCAAAAATATGCCAAATATAATGCTCCATAAAGTTTATGATGGGCCCCATAAGATGCTCCATACAAAAATATGCCCCATATAATGCTGCACAAAGGTTGATTATGGCCCCATAAGATGCTCCATAGAAACGCCCCATATGCTGCTGCCGCGATTTAAAAAAAAAAAATGACATACTCACCTCTTGTCCTGAGCAGGCAGGGAAACTGGCACTTGCGATATTCACCTGTCCCCGTTTCACCGCTGCAAGCCGCTGTGTCTTCCGGGTCCTCTGGCTGTGACTGCTCAGGTAGAGGGTGGGCACTAGACACGTCATCGCACCCTCTGACCTGAACGTCACAGCCAGAGGAAGCGAAAGATAAAGCCCGGCGGTGGAACGGGGACAGGTGAATATCACAATGCTCACTCTCACCCGTCATACTCACCCTCCTGGCGCGGTCTGCACGTCCCTGCTTCTCTGATGCGATGGTTTCTCCGGCACCGGAAGCTTGTTCCTGTGTTCAGCGGTCAGTGATACCACTCATTGAAGTAATGAATATGCGCTCCGCCTCCACCCCCTCATTACTTTAATGAGCGGTACCACGTGACCGCTAAACACAGGAAGAGCTGCGGGCGCCGGAGAAGCAGGGACGTGAAGAGACTGTGCCTGGAGTAGGTGACTATGATGTGACAGAGAGACGGACCGGAGGAGAGGGGAGACACACCGGTGGGGATGACGGGAGACAGATCGGTGGGGGTGACTCGAGTATAAGCCGAGAGGGGCACTTTCAGCCTAAAAAAATATGCTGAAAATCTCGGCTTATACTCGAGTTTATACGGTATATATTTTCATCTTTGAGATATTAAAAATTACAAAAAGAAAAATGTACCAATGCAAAAGTTTGGGCACGCTGCATATTTAGTACCCCCTTTTGAAAGAATCAGAGATTGGAAACGCTTTTTGTAGCTAGCCAAGAGTCTTTCAATTCTTGTTTGAGGGATTTTCATCCATTCTTCCTTGGAAAATTCTTCCAGTTCTGTGAGATTCCTGGGTCGTCTTGCATGCACTGCTATTTTGACGTCTAGACATAGATTTACAATGATGTACAGATAAGGAGACTGTAATGAACATTGTAAAACTTCCAACTTGTGCCTTTTGAAGTAATCTGTCGTGGATTTTAACGTGTTTAGGAACCTTATCCATTTGTAGAAGCCATTCTCTTTTCAACTTCAGCTTTATTAAGAAGTTATTAAAATTTCATTGAATCCATTCTTCCATCTTCCCATGAAATGTTCCCCATGTCATTGGCTGCAACACAACCCCAAACCATAAATGACCCACCCGTATGCTTAGTGGTTGGCGAGATGTTCTTTTCCTGAAATTCTGTGCCCTTTTTTCTCCACACCTTTGATCATTGTGGCCAAAGAGTTCTATTTTAACCTCATCAGTCCACAGAACTTGTTTCCATAATGCATCAGACTTGTTTAGATGGTCTTTTCCATATTTCTAACACTGAATTTTATGATGAGGACACAGGAGATGTTTTCTTTTGAGGGCTCTTCCATGAAGGCCATATTTGTGCACGTGTCTCTGAACAGTAGAACATTGTACCACAACTCCAGAGTTGGCAAAATCTTTCTGAAGATCTTTTGCAGAAAAGCGGTGGTTGTGATTTGCCTCTCTAGCAATCCTACGAGCAGCTCTCACTAAAATTTAGCTTGGTCTTCCAGACCTTATCTTGACCTCCACTGTTCCTGTTAACTGCCATTTCTTAATTACATTTCAAACTGAGGAAAGGACAACTTGAAAAAGCTTTGCTATCTTCTTATAGTCTTCTCCTGCTTTTTGGGCCTCCACCATTTTCATTTTCAGAGTGCTAGACAGTTGATTAGAGGAACCCATGGCCGCAGTTTTTTGGCACAGGTTACGGGAGACTGAGTTTTTATAAAGCTGGAAAATTTGCATCACCTGGCCTTTTTTTTTTATAATACCGAACAATAAACAAGAGTACATAGATTATTCAGCAGCATTAGAAAAGATTTGACAAGTAGAGTTTTACAGTACTTTGAACATTAGACAGTGTATGATAACTGTATCCAACTTCCCCTCTTCCCCCCCGGGCACACATCCGCACCTTCATAGCACAATATCAATCAAGCCAAACAGGAATTCTGCCATCAATTTGAAGACCATGCGCAGCGTCCAACCCGCAGCAGTCAGATGTTGTAGCATAGTGGATGGGATTTCAAGAAATCTCATACCTACTATGCGTGCACCGATGCCCGCTGCTCACCTGCAGAGACAGACATGCTTTCCAGACTGCAGCATGTCAATTTATGTAGTGAAGATGCTCAGTCTCCGCTGCATAAATTACCCATGCACTGTCATTAGATGCGGTAAAACCGCATTATCTTCCTAGTCACATGCGTATTAAGTGCGGGAACGCCGCTTACTACGCATGTGTACTAATTTAAATAATAATGAATCTTGTGACACAGCCAGAAGTACATGACACAGGAAGTGGAGGAAAGCACAGAGAAGGAAGTGGAAGAAAGCACAGAGACCCCCTCTTTAATAAATAAATAATTTTTAAAAAATGGCGTGGGGTCCCCCTATATTTGTTAACTAGCCGGAGTAAAGCAGACTACTGGGACTGGTATTTCAGGCTGGTAAGGATCCAATATCCATGAACCTTACCAGCCTGATAATACCAGGCCACAGCAGTCTGCTTACCTTGGATGGTTAGCAAAAATAGTGGGATCCCCTCCAAAAAAAAATAGTATGGGGTCCCCCTATATTTGTTAACCCCTTCATGACCCAGCCTATTTTGACCTTAATGACCTGGCCGTTTTTTGCAATTCTGACCAGTCTCCCTTTCTGAGGTAATAACTCAGGAACGCTTCAACGGATCCTAGCGGTTCTGAGACTGTTTTTTCGTGACATATTGGGCTTCATGTTAGTGGTAAATTTAGGTCGATAATTTCTGAGTTTATTTGTGAAAAAAACGGAAATTTGGCGAAAATTTTGAAAATTTCGCAATTTTCACATTTTGAATTTTTATTCTGTTAAACCAGAGAGTTATGTGACACAAAATAGTTAATAAATAACATTTCCCACATGTCTACTTTACATCAGCACAATTTTGGAAACAAAATTTTTTTTTGCTAGGAAGTTATAAGGGTTAAAATTTGACCAGTGATTTCTCATTTTTACAACAAAATTTACAAAACCATTTTTTTTAGGGACCACCTCACATTTGAAGTCAGTTTGAGGGTTCTATATGGCTGAAAATACCCCAAAGTGACACCATTCTAAAAACTGCACCCCTCAAGGTGCTCAAAACCACATTCAAGAAGTTTATTAACCCTTCAGGTGTTTCACAGCAGCAGAAGCAACATGGAAGGAAAAAATGAACATTTAACTTTTTAGTCACAAAAATGATTTTTAGCAACAATTTTTTTATTTTCCCAAGGGTAAAAGGAAAAACTGGACCACGAACGTTGTTGAACAATTTGTCCTGAGTACGCTGATACCTCATATGTGGGGGTAAACCACTGTTTGGGTGCACGGCAAGGCTCGGAAAGGAAGGCACGCCATTTGGCTTTTTGAATGGAAAATTAGCTCCAATCATTAGCGGACACCATGTCACATTTGGAGAGCCCCTGTGTGCCTAAACATTGGAGCTCCCCTACAAGTGACCCCATTTTGGAAACTAGACCCCCCCAAGGAACTTATCTAGATGCATAGTGAGCACTTTAAACCCCCAGGTGCTTCACAGAAGTTTATAACTCAGAGCCGTGAAAATAAAAAATCTTTTTTCTTTCCTCAAAAATTATGTTTTAGCAAGCAGTTTTTTATTTTCACAAGGGTAACAGGAGAAGTTAGACCCCAATAGTTGTTGCCCGGTTTGTCCTGAGTACACTGATACCCCATATGTGGGGGTAAACCACTGTTTGGGCACAAGTCGGGGCTCGGAAGGGAAGTAGTGACGTTTTGAAATGCAGACTTTGATGGAGTGGTCTGCGGGCGTCACATTCCATTTGCAGAGCCCCTGATGTGCCTAAACAGTAGAAACCCCCCCACAAGTGACCCCGATTTGGAAACTAGACCCTCCAAGGAACTTATCTAGATGTGTAGTGAGCACTTAGAACCCCCAAGTGCTTCATAGAAGTTTACAACGCAGAGCCGTGAAAATAAAAAATAATTTTTCATTCCTCAAAAATTATTTTTTTGCAAGCAATTTTTTATTTTCGCAAGGGTAACAGGAGATATTGGACCCCAATAATTGTTGCCCAGTTTGTCCTGAGTATGCTGGTACCCCATATGTGGGGGTAAACCACTGTTTGGGCGCACGTCGGGGCTCGGAAGGGAGGGAGCACCATTTGACTTTTTGAACGCAAGATTGGCTGGAATCAATGGTGGCGCCATGTTGCGTTTGGAGACCCCTGATGTGCTTGAACAATGGAAACCCCTCAATTCTAACTCCAACACTAACCCCAACACACCCCAAACCCTAATCCCAACTCTAGATATAACCCTAACCCCAACACACCCCTAACCACAACCCTAACCCAACACACCCCCTAACCCTAATCCCAACCCTAACCCTAATCCCAACCCTAACCACAACCCTAACCCCAACACACCCCTAACCCTAACCACAAGCCTAATCTTAACCCTATTTCCAACCCTAGCCCTAATTCCAACCCTAACTCTAATTCCAACCCTAACCCTAAGGCTATGAGCCCACATTGCGGATTCGTGTGAGATTTTTCCGCACCATTTTTGAAAAATCCGCAGGTAAAAGGCACTGCGTTTTACCTGCGCATTTACCGCGGATTTCCAGTGTTTTTTTGTGCGGATTTCAGAGGCGGATTCCTATTGAAGAACAGGTGTAAAACGCTGCGGAATCCGCACAAAGAATTGACATGCTGCGGAAAATACAACACAGCGTTTCCGCGTGGTATTTTCCGCACCATGGGCACAGCGGATTTGGTTTTCAGTAGGTTTACATGGTACTGTAAACCTGATGGAAAACTGCTACGAATCCGCAGTGGCCAATCCGCTGCGGATCCGCAGCCAAATCCGCACCATGTGTGCACATAGTCTAATCTAACCTTAACTCTAGTTCTAACCCTAACCCTAACCCTAGCCCTAACCCTAACCCTAGCCCTAACCCTAACCCTAGCCCTAACCCTAACCCTAACCCTAGTGGGGGAAGGAAAAAAATATATATTTTCTTTATTTTTATTATTGTTCCTACCTATGGGGGTGATAAAGGGGGGGTTAATTTACTATTTTTTTTATTTTGATCACTGTGATAGGTTTTATCACAGTGATCAAAATGTACCTGGAATGAATCTGCCCACCGGCAGATTCGGCGGGCGCACTGCGCATGCGCCCGCCATTTTGGAAGATGGCGGCGCCCATGAAGAAGATGGACGGACACCGCGAGGCTCAGTAAGTATGAGGGGGGGAGATCGGAGCATGGGGGGGAGATCGGAGCATGGGGGGATCGGAGCACGGGGGGGGTGGATCGAAGCACGGGGGGTGGATCGAAGCACGGGGGAGCGGACAGGAGGACGGAGGGGAGCGGACCACAGTACGGGGCAGAAAGGAGGACTGGGGAGGTGATCTGTGGTGGTGGGGGGGGGCAAATTAGGTTTTCCAGCCATGGCCGATGATATTCCAGCATCGGCCATGGCTGGATTGTAATATTTCACCATTTTCATACAAATCGCTCTGATTGGCTGTTTCACTTTCAACAGCCAATCAGAGCGATCGTAGCCACGGGGGGGTGAAGCCACCCCTCCTGGGCTGAAGTACCACTCCCCCTGTCCCTGCAGATCGGGTGAAATTGGAGTTAACCCTTTCACCCGATCTGCAGGGACGCGATCATTCCATGACGCCACATAGGCGTCACAGGTCGGATTGGCACCGACTTTCATGACGCCTACATGGCGTCAAAGGTCGGGAAGGGGTTAACCAGCCAAGGAAAAAGCAGACAGCTGCGGCCTGGTATTCTCAGGCTTGTAAGGATCCAATATCCATGAACCTTACCAGCATGTTAATACCAGGCCTCAGCAGTCTGCTTACCTTGGATGGTTAGCAAAACTAGTGGGATCCCCTCCAAAAAAAATAGCATGGGGTCCCCCTATATTTGTTAACCAGCCAAGGAAAAAGCAGACAGCTGTATCCGGTATTCTCAGGCTGGTGAGGCCCATGGATTTTGGCCCTCACCAGCCTAAAAATAGCAGCCCGCAGCTGCCCCAAAATTGGCACATCCAACGATGCGTCAATTGTGGCACTTTACCCAGCTCTTCCCACTTGCCCTGTAGCAGTGGCAAGTGGGGTAATATTTGTGGGGTTGATGTCACCTTTGTATTGTCCGGTGACATCAAGCCCACGGCTTAGTAATGGAGAAGTGTCTATAAGACACCTATCAATTACTAATCCTATAGTTATATGGTAAATAAAGACACAGACTCCTTTAATATTCTAAATTAAATCATACTTACAACCTCGCCTAATTCCACCGAAGCCCTCAATCTCCTGTAAAAAAAGTAAAATAAAAAAGCAACAGTATACCATACCTGTCCACCGAGGAGATAATCCATAATGTCCCACGACGAGTCCAGCTCTGCTAAATCTGGATGCCTTTGGCTGAACGGTGGCATTATGCCACCATCCAGCCTGACATCCGGACACAGCGGAGCTTGTAGATGACCACCGGAGATAACTCGTTCTCCGGCGGTCACCTGCACTGCAGTTCTCTCGATCAGCTGACTGTGATTACTTGGCAATTAACCAGAGATAACCCCACCCCCAGTGGTCACATGCACTGCAGTTCTCGCAGTCAGCTCAGCTCATTGCGATAACTGCAGTGGACATTAAGTCACTGCTGTGGCACAAGGTAAGACATTATTTAAATTAGTTCACATGCGCAGTAAGCTGCGTTCCCGCACTTAATACGCATGTGACTATAAAGATAATGCGGTTTTACTGCATGTAATGATAGTCTAGGGATAATTTACGCTGTGGAGACTGAGCATCTCCGCATCTTAAATAGACATGCTGCAGTCTGGAAAGATGCGCCGCATGTCCGTTTATGCAGGGATGCCGCATATGTCTCTGAACTGATAGTGGACATGGGATTTCTTGAAATCCCATCCACTATGCTGTAACATCTGGCCGCTGCGGGTTTGACGCTGCGGATGTACGCAGCGTCCAAAGCGCATCGTTTACTGACAGTGGGAACATACCCTAATACCGCACGAAGAACGGTGTAAGAAATAAATAAATTCAAAATAAAGTCAATTCTTCACCTGCTGTCGATTTGGTAATTCCGTCTCTTAAAGATTTCAGTAAGGTTTGGCTCACATTTATCTTGCGCTCTCCTCTGAGTGCTTACACTGAGGTTTCCGTGTAAATCTCTGAAATACATGATTCAGATGCAACCCTTTGATGTAAAATTCCCTATAATGCGTCATATGGAGGCACTGTGGACTTCGTCTGGTCTATGATCTGGTGGTGTCTGTCTTTTTAAGTATGCAAAAACGTGCGGTTGACCACAGTTTTGTGCACCTCTAAAAGTAAGGACACTGCTGAAGAGAGGCTATACAGAGTCCAAAGTAACTCTGCTGCCACATTATAGTGAATGGATACTTCAGGGGTTTCATCTGAATCATGTCATTCGGAGACTCGGATGGAAATCTTCATGTAAGTGCTCAGCATAGAGCACAGGATAAATGTGATCCAAAATGTTAATTAATATGTCCCCAGTGAAAGGTTCAACTCAATCTACAAAAAAGTTCCCACTTAGGTTTGCCATCTGTCAATGGAAATATAGGGGGGCTTCCACTTTACTGGTAGCAAAAAGGTTCTGGAAGAGCGCTATGGCTCCTTGCCCCCCAAAATAAATCCACATATAGCGTCCACATGTTTGGCATTTCTGTGATGATAAGAGGTTGCTTAATTTATAAGGTCCATGTCTCCAGAAGCATGAGATGGCCACGGTGTGTGAGCACTACAATGTGTGGGCACTACAATGTACGGGCACAACAATGGCAGATTTGCAATTTTCACTCAGGGACATCCACTGCTGCTGGAAAACACCCATGGAGTTAAAATCGTCAATACACCTGTAGATAAATTCCCAGAGGGGTGTAGTTTCCAAAATGGGGTCCCTTGAGGAGGATTCTGCTTTTCTGGCACTTGGGGGGCTTTGTATATGGAGTCCTCAAACTATTCTACAATTATTTGTTCTCCGAGAGTGAAATACCCCTTCTTCCCTCTCACAGTGTGGCTAAGCAGTACTGTACCGCTACATTTGGGGTACTGCCAAGTTTTGCAGAAATTGTGTGACAAATTTTGGTGCCATTTTTACCTATTTCACCATGTTAAAAGGTAATCCTGGGACCAAAACAATTTTTTTGTGGTAAAAATGTAATTATTTCTCCTCGCCGCCCAATGGTATAAAATTATGTGACACACCTGTGGTGTCAATGGGATCACTGCATCCTTAGATGAGCTCTTTGAGAAGTTCAGTTTGTAAAACGTGGTAAGTTATGGGTTCTGCTGGTCTGACACCTCAGGTGCTCTTCCAGTGCGTCATGGCACCCACAAACATGGCAGAAGAATCTGCTCTACAATATGGTGCTCCTTCCCTTCTGAGCTTTCCACTCTGCCTGAAAAGTAGTTCCCAATTACATGTAGGGTATTGGTGCACTCGGAAGAAATTGCACAACAAACTAACAGCCCTTATAAAAAATTAAACTTGGGGCTCAAATAACATTAGGCACATATGGTGTCAATATGCTCTCTGCACCCTTAGATAAATTAATTGAGAAGTGTATTTTGTAAAATGAGATCACTTATAAAGAGGTTCTGCTGTTCTGGCACCCCAGGGGCTCTGCCAATGTGACATGGTACACTCAAACCATTCCAGCAAAATCTGCACTGTAATATGGCGCTCCTTCCCTTCTGAGCTTTGCACAGTGCCTCAAAAGTAGTTTTCAACCCCTTATTGGCATACTCAGGAGAAGTTGCATAACAAATTGTATGGCCCATTTTATTCTATTATTAATTGAAAACTTGGGGCCATATCAACATCTTAGTGGAAAAATTAGTAATTTTTAATTAACTCAGCCCAATGAAACGCAATTCTGTGAATCATCGAAGGATTAAACTTCACTACACTCCTAGATGAATTCCTGAAGAAGCGTAGTCTCGAAAATGAGTTCATCTGTGTGGATTTCTTCTGTTTTGGCATGTCAGGGGCTCTTCAAATGTGACATGGCGTCCGCAATCAATTATAGCCAAAATTGTGCTCCAGAATTTAATTGGCACTCCTTTCCTTCTGAACCCTGCCCTGCGTACATACAGTAGTATTTCACCACATATAGGGTATTGGAATACTCAGGATAAATCGCACAATATCTTTTGTAGTCCATTCTCTTCTGTTACCCTTATGAAAATGAAAAATTTGGGCTTTAAGCAACATGTTTGTGTTACTTTCATGGCTCAACGTAATAAAGTTCTGTGAAGCACCTGCAAGTGCTCACCACAGCTCTAGATAAATTTATCGAGTGGTGTAGTTTCCAAAATGGGGCCACTTTTGGTGGTTTTACACTGATTTGGCACATTGGGGGCTCTGCAAACGCAACATGGCCAATTTTGCACTCCAAAAGTTTAATGGTGCTCTTTACCTTCTTATTGCTGAGGCAATATTTTGTTTGAAAAAGTAAAATTTACATTTTTTCCTACCACATTGCTTTAATTCCTGTGAAACCCATAAAGGGTTAATAAACTTCTTGAATGTAGTTTTGAGCACTTTGAGGGGGTGTAGTTTTTACAATCTGGGGTATTTCCTTTAACATAGGCCTCTCAAAGTCACTTCAAATAAATGTGGTCCCTAAAAAATGTTTTTGCTAATTTTGGTGGAAAAATGAGAAATTGCTGAAAAACTTTTAACTCTTCTAACTTCCTAACAAAAGAAAAAGATGTTTCAAGAATGATGCTGATGTGAAGTAGACATATAGGAAATGTTATTTATTACCTATTTTGTGTGTTATAACTATTTGGTTTAACCCTTTTCTGAGATCAGACGTAATCATCCCTCTGCCCTGGGCCTATTTGACCAGAGACAGATTATTACGTCATTTTTAATGTGACACTGCAACCGAAGTCACGGTGATCGCATTAAAATTACAGCGCCATTTTACCTCTGGGTAGATGGTGTCGTAATCCTGGGGGTGTCACCGTCCGCCCGCAACCACAATTCCTGTGATTGGCTGTTCAATTCTTAACAGACAATCGCAACATTTCTCAGTGTTTCATGCAATCAGATTGCCTGAAACACTGATGTCCCAGACTGATGTCCCAAGAGCATCGATCATAGGCTGCTGCCTGGCAACGCCAGGCATGGCCTGGACCAATTGGCACGATTGACGATTGTGACCACGC
This sequence comes from Ranitomeya variabilis, assembly GCF_051348905.1. NCBI lineage: Eukaryota > Metazoa > Chordata > Amphibia > Anura > Dendrobatidae > Ranitomeya > Ranitomeya variabilis. The sequence continues at coordinate 311,023,492 of NC_135232.1, forward strand.
TGTGACCTGGCTGTGACATGCCTAGGATCGGAGCTGTAAGAGCACCGATCCTAGGCTGCTGTCTGGCAATACCAGGCATTACCTGGACCCGCTGATTGGCACAATCGACGATTACATCGATCGCTCCAATCACAGGTCACAGTCGCGGTGTGACCAAGCTGTGACCTGGCTGTGCCCTGGCAGTGACCTGCCTAGGATCGAAGCTATAAGAGCACCGATCCTAGGCTGGTGCCTGGCAGCGCCAGCGTCACCAGGGCCAGCTCCGATTGGTGCGATCAATGTCATCATTGATTGTACCAATGACAGGGCACAGCAGCGGTGTGACCACTTTGTGACCTGTCTGTGACCACGCTGCACGTCCTCACAGTAGCTGAGTATTTGTGCTGAGCAGTCACACTACCAGATCTGCTCTGTTCTGAGCCTTGTGGTGCCACAATCCCTCACTGAAGATGAAAGAACAGAGAAGAACAAAGACAGAACAGGGAAGAAAGAAGAGAGAAGACAACTGTGTTTAGATCCCAACCCGATCTCTCCTCATCCACTCCAATCCCCTTCTTCCTTCTCTTTTTACCCCCTGCATCTCCCCTTTGCGCCACCTCCATGCGCACATCCAGCAGCAGCTGAGCTTTGATTAGTGACGCAGTTCACTCATCAGAGCTTGTGCCTGCTGTTTTTTACACTTTTCTTTTTCTCCCACCTTTGCGCCACCTCTGTGCGCACATCCAGCAGGCGCCGAGCTTTGATTAGTGACACAGTTCACTCATCAGAGCTCGTGCCTGCTGTTTTTTACACTTTTCTTTTTCGCCACCTCCGTTCGCACATCCAGCAGCCGCCGAGCTTTGATTAGTGACGCAGTTCACTCATCAGAGCTCGTGTCTGCTGTTTTACCCACTTTTCTTTTTCGCCACCTCCGTGTGCACATCCAGCATCCACCGAGCTTTGATTAGTCGCGTAGTTCATCAGAGTTCGTGCCTGCTGTTTTACACACTTTTATTTTTCGCCACCTCCATTCGCACATCCAGCAGCCGCCAAGCTTTGATTAGTGACACAGTTCACTCATCAGAGCTTGTGCCTGCTGTTTTGCACTTTTCTTTTCGCTGACTTTTTTTTCCCCCCTATTGCTGCTTTTTTCTTTTAGCTTTTTCTTTTCAAACAAAAAAGTTTACAATACAACCTGAATATGATATATGTTTACACCAAGCACTCTCACACACATAACTAAAGTACCACATACATAAAAAAAATGTCGTCCCGCTCATCCCAAAAATGCTATTCAGTGGAGGAGGCATATGCTTTCCTTGCCTCCAACACTGATAGTGAGGGAAAGGATCCTACTTTTCTTTACTTTTCAGACTCTTCCTCCTCCTCCTCTTCCTTCTCAGGTGCTGCTGAACCGCCACGCAGATGTCCCAGGACAGAGGGTGTTGTGAATTCTGCTCTTGGGCTCCCTCCGGTGGTTGTAAGTGGTAGCGCTGCTGTCTCTGAATCACAGCATTTATCAGGTGTGTTCACTTTTTGCAATTTGGACTGGGCTATTTAGTCTTGCTTCACCCTTTAGTCAGTGCCAGTTGTCCATTGTTCCTGGAGGATTCACATCCCTGCCTGGTCTCTTCTGCTTTGCAGTTCTTTTCAACAAAGATAAGTTCTGGCCTTGATTTTGCTGTCCACATGCTGTGGTCTTACTGTTCAGTTCTTTTCTATGTTTTGTCTTGTCCAGCTTGGTCTGTATAAGGATTTTTTTAGCCAAGCTGGTTTCTCTGGAGATGCAGATATACCCTCCATATCTTTAGTTAGCTGTGGAGTTTTTGTATTTTCTGTGGTGGATATTTTCTAGTGTTTAATACTGACCGCATAGTACTCTGTCCTATCCTTTCTATTTAGCTAGAAGTGGCCTCCTTTGCTAAATTCTCATTTCAGTCTGTGTATGTTTTTTCCCTCTCCTCTCACAGTTAATATATCCTTTGGGGATTTTCTCTGAGGCAAGATAGTTTTCCCTTTTCTATCTCTAGGGGTAATTAGTCCCCCGGCTGTGTCGAGATGTCTAGGGAGCGTGTTGTGAATTAGACTTTTTGGCTCCCTCTTGTGGTCACTAGTGATATGACTCTGGGATTGTCTTTCTTCAGTTTGGCACTCACCTGGGTCGTTAGTCCAGGGGTGTCGCTATATAAACTTCCTGGATCCTTAGTCCAGTGCCTGGCATCGTTGTAATCAGATCCTTCTGTTGCTCCTGTCTGCTGGTCCGGGCTCTTGCAAAATTAAGCTAAGTCCTGCTTCTTTGTTTTTTGAGTTACTTGCTTTGCTTCTATTTTTGTCCAGCTTGTACTAAATGTGATTTCTGACTTTGCTGGAAGCTCTAGGGGGCTGGTGTTCTCCCCCCGGCCGTTAGACGGTTCGGGGGTTCTTGAATATCCAGCGTGGATATTTTAATAGGGTTTTTGCTGACCATATAAGTCATCTTACTATATTCTGCTATTAGCTAGTGGGCCTCTCTTTGCTAAATACCTAGCTCATTCTTATGTTTGTCTTTTCCTCTTGCGTCACCGTTATTATTTGTTGGGTGCTTGTATCCAACTTTGGGGGTCTTTTCTCTGGAGACAAGAAAGGTCTTTTCTTTTCCCTTCTAGGGTTAGTTAGTTCTCCGGCTGGCGCGAGACGTCTAGAACCAACGTAGGCACGTTCCCCGGCTACTTCTATTTGTGGTGCTAGGATTAGATATATGGTCAGCCCAGTTACCACTGCCCTATGAGCTGGTTTTTTATGTTTGCAGACTTGGTATTTATTCCTGAGACCCTCTGCCATTGGGGTCATAACAGTATGCCAGGCCAATATTGAATGTTTAATGCATTGCAGAAGTGGGATAATAAGAAAGGAAATTCTGAGTTTTTTTTTTTTTTTTTTTCCTCTCTTCCTCCCCTTTACCTCTGAGTGGCTTGAGCTTGCTGCAGACATGAATGTCCAGACCTTGATTACAAGTGTGGACCAGCTTGCAGCTCGTGTGCAAAGCATACAAGATTTTGTTACCAGTAGTTCTATGTCTGAACCTAAAATACCTATTCCTGAACTGTTTTCTGGAGACCGATTTAAGTTTAGGAATTTCAGGGATAATTGTAAATTGTTTCTATCTCTGAGACCCCGTTCATCTGGAGACTCAGCTCAGCAAGTTAAAATTGTTATCTCTTTTTTACGGGGCGACCCGCAGGATTGGGCTTTCTTGCTAGCGCCAGGAGATCCGGCATTGGCAAATATTGATGCGTTTTTTCTGGCACTCGGATTGCTGTACGAGGAACCCAATCTTGAGGTTCAGGCAGAAAAAGCCTTGCTGGCTATTTCTCAGGGCCAGGATGAAGCTGAAGTGTATTGCCAAAAATTTCGGAAATGGTCCGTGCTTACTCAGTGGAATGAGTGTGCTCTGGCCGCAAATTTCAGAAATGGCCTTTCTGAAGCCATTAAGAATGTGATGGTGGGTTTCTCCATTCCTACAAGTCTGAATGATTCCATGGCGCTGGCTATTCAAATTGACCGGCGTTTGCGGGAGCGCAAAACCGCTAATCCTCTGGTAGTGTTGTCTAAACAAGCACCTGATTTGATGCAATGTGATAGAATTCAGACCAGAAATGAGCGGAAAAATCATAGACGTCAGAATGGGTTGTGTTTTTACTGTGGTGATTCTACACATGTTATATCAGCATGCTCTAAACGCCTAACAAGGGTTGTTAGTCCTGTCGCCATTGGTAATTTGCAACCTAAATTTATTTTGTCTGTGACTTTAATTTGCTCATTATCCTCTTACCCTGTTATGGCGTTTGTGGATTCAGGTGCTGCCCTGAGTCTTATGGATCTGTCATTTGCCAAGCGCTGTGGTTTTGTCCTTGAGCCGTTGGTTAATCCTATCCCTCTGAGGGGTATTGATGCTACGCCATTGGCGGAAAATAAACCGCAGTTTTGGACACAGGTAACCATGTGCATGACTCCTGAACATCGGGAGGTGATTCGTTTTCTTGTTCTGCATAAGATGCATGATTTGGTCGTTTTGGGTTTGCCATGGTTACAGACTCATAATCCAGTCTTGGATTGGAAGGCAATGTCTGTGTCAAGTTGGGGCTGTCGGGGTATTCATGGTGATTCCCCGCCGGTGTCTATTGCTTCCTCTACTCCTTCGGAAGTTCCTGAGTATTTGTCTGATTATCAGGATGTGTTCAGCGAGTCCATGTCCAGTGCTTTGTCTCCTCATAGGGACTGTGACTGTGCCATAGATTTGTTTCCAGGTAGCAAATTTCCTAAGGGAAGACTATTTAATCTGTCTGTACCTGAGCATACCGCAATGCGTTCGTATATCAAGGAATCTCTGGAGAAGGGGCATATCCGTCCTTCCTCTTCCCCTCTTGGTGCGGGATTTTTTTTTGTGGCCAAGAAGGACGGGTCTTTGAGACCTTGTATTGACTATCGGCTTTTGAATAAAATCACTGTTAAATTTCAGTATCCTTTGCCTCTGTTGTCAGACTTGTTTGCCCGAATTAAAGGTGCCAAGTGGTTCACCAAGATAGATCTTCGTGGTGCGTACAACCTTGTGCGCATTAAGCGAGGAGATGAATGGAAAACCGCATTTAATACGCCCGAAGGTCATTTTGAGTACTTGGTGATGCCTTTTGGGCTCTCAAATGCTCCTTCAGTGTTTCAGTCCTTTATGCATGATATTTTCCGGAAGTATCTGGATAAATTTATGATCATTTATCTGGATGATATTCTGTTTTTTTCTGATGACTGGGACTCGCATGTAGAGCAGGTCAGGATGGTGTTTCAGGTTTTGCGTGAGAATGCTTTATTTGTTAAGGGCTCAAAGTGTCTCTTTGGAGTACAGAAGGTTCCCTTTTTGGGGTTTATTTTTTCCCCTTCTGCGGTGGAGATGGACCCAGTCAAGGTCCGAGCTATTCATGATTGGACTCAACCCACGTCAGTTAAGAGTCTTCAGAAGTTCTTGGGTTTTGCTAACTTCTACCGTCGTTTTATTGCTAATTTTTCTAGCATTGTTAAACCTTTGACGGATATGACCAAGAAAGGTTCTGATGTTGCTAACTGGGCTCCTGCAGCCGTGGAGGCTTTCCAGGAGTTGAAGCGCCGGTTTACTTCGGCGCCTGTTTTGTGCCAGCCTGATGTCTCACTTCCCTTTCAGGTTGAAGTGGATGCTTCTGAGATTGGGGCAGGGGCCGTTTTGTCGCAGAGAGGTCCTGGTTGCTCTGTGATGAGACCTTGTGCCTTTTTCTCGAGGAAGTTTTCGCCTGCTGAGCGGAATTATGATGTTGGCAATCGGGAGTTGTTGGCCATGAAGTGGGCATTTGAGGAGTGGCGTCATTGGCTCGAGGGTGCTAAGCATCGTGTGGTGGTCTTGACTGATCACAAAAATTTGATGTATCTCGAGTCTGCTAAACGCCTGAATCCTAGACAGGCCCGCTGGTCATTGCTTTTCTCCCGTTTTGACTTTGTGGTCTCGTATTTACCAGGTTCAAAGAATGTGAAGGCTGATGCTCTTTCAAGGAGCTTTGTGCCTGACTCTCCGGGAGTCGCAGAACCGGTTGGTATTCTTAAAGAGGGAGTTATCTTGTCTGCCATTTCTCCGGATTTGCGACGTGTGTTGCAGAGATTTCAGGCTGGTAGACCTGACTCTTGTCCACCTGACAGACTGTTTGTTCCTGATAAGTGGACCAGCAGAGTCATTTCCGAGGTTCATTCCTCGGTGTTGGCAGGGCATCCGGGAATTTTTGGCACCAGAGATCTGGTGGCTAGGTCCTTTTGGTGGCCTTCCTTGTCACGGGATGTGCGGTCATTTGTGCAGTCCTGTGGGACTTGTGCTCGAGCTAAGCCTTGCTGTTCTCGTGCCAGCGGGTTGCTCTTGCCCTTGCCTGTCCCGAAGAGGCCTTGGACACACATTTCCATGGATTTCATTTCAGATCTCCCGGTGTCTCAGGGCATGTCTGTCATCTGGGTGGTATGTGATCGCTTTTCTAAGATGGTCCATTTGGTGCCTTTGCCTAAGCTGCCTTCCTCTTCCGATCTGGTTCCTGTGTTCTTTCAGAATGTGGTTCGTTTACACGGCATTCCTGAGAATATTGTGTCTGACAGAGGATCCCAGTTTGTTTCCAGGTTCTGGCGATCCTTTTGTGCTAGGATGGGCATTGAGTTGTCGTTTTCATCTGCCTTTCATCCTCAGACTAATGGACAAACGGAGCGAACTAATCAGACTCTGGAGGCTTATTTGAGGTGTTTTGTTTCTGCGGATCAGGATGATTGGGTGACCTTCTTGCCGTTGGCTGAGTTTGCCCTTAATAATCGGGCTAGTTCCGCTACATTGGTTTCGCCATTTTTCTGTAACTCTGGTTTCCATCCTCGTTTTTCCTCAGGACATGTGGAGCCTTCTGACTGTCCTGGGGTGGATTCTGTGGTGGATAGGTTGCAGCAGATCTGGAATCATGTGGTGGACAACTTAAAGTTGTCACAGGAGAGGGCTCAGCGTTTTGCCAACCGCCGCCGCGGTGTGGGTCCCCGACTTCGTGTTGGGGATTTGGTATGGCTGTCTTCTCGATTTGTTCCTATGAAGGTCTCCTCTCCTAAATTTAAGCCTCGCTTCATCGGTCCTTACAAGATATTGGAAATCCTTAATCCTGTGTCCTTTCGCTTGGATCTTCCGGTGTCGTTTGCCATTCACAACGTGTTCCATAGGTCTTTGTTGCGGCGGTACGTTGTACCTGTGGTTCCTTCTGTTGAGCCTCCTGCTCCGGTGTTGGTTGAGGGCGAGTTGGAGTACGTGGTGGAGAAGATCTTGGATTCTCGTCTCTCCAGGCGGAGGCTTCAGTATCTGGTCAAGTGGAAGGGCTATGGTCAGGAGGATAATTCCTGGGTGGTTGCCTCTGATGTGCATGCGGCCGATTTAGTTCGTGCCTTTCACGCTGCTCATCCTGATCGTCCTGGTGGTCTTCGTGAGGGTTCGGTGACCCCTCCTTAAGGGGGGGGTACTGTTGTGAATTAGACTTTTTGGCTCCCTCTTGTGGTCACTAGTGATATGACTCTGGGATTGTCTTTCTTCAGTTTGGCACTCACCTGAGTCGTTAGTCCAGGGGTGTCGCTATATAAACTTCCTGGATCCTTAGTCCAGTGCCTGGCATCGTTGTAATCAGATCCTTCTGTTGCTCCTGTCTGCTGGTCCGGGCTCTTGCAAAATTAAGCTAAGTCCTGCTTCTTTGTTTTTTTAGTTACTTGCTTTGCTTCTATTTTTGTCCAGCTTGTACTAAATGTGATTTCTGACTTTGCTGGAAGCTCTAGGGGGCTGGTGTTCTCCCCCCGGCCGTTAGACGGTTCGGGGGTTCTTGAATATCCAGCGTGGATATTTTAATAGGGTTTTTGCTGACCATATAAGTCATCTTACTATATTCTGCTATTAGCTAGTGGGCCTCTCTTTGCTAAATACCTAGCTCATTCTTATGTTTGTCTTTTCCTCTTGCGTCACCGTTATTATTTGTTGGGGGCTTGTATCCAACTTTGGGGGTCTTTTCTCTGGAGGCAAGAAAGGTATTTTCTTTTCCCTTCTAGGGTTAGTTAGTTCTCCGGCTGGCGCGAGACGTCTAGAACCAACGTAGGCACGTTCCCCGGCTACTTCTATTTGTGGTGCTAGGATTAGATATATGGTCAGCCCAGTTACCACTGCCCTATGAGCTGGTTTTTTATGTTTGCAGACTTGGTATTTATTCCTGAGACCCCCTGCCATTGGGGTCATAACAGGAGCGCTAGGTACATTCCACGGCTACTTCTAGTTGCGGTGTTAGGTTCAGGGTCTGTGGTCAGTACAGGTACCACCTTCTCCAGAGTACGTCTCATGCTGCTCTTAGGCCACCAGATCATAACAGTGCAACTGGCCAACAATGAGTTAACCGCATCTCAGAAGAAGGGAAGGAAAGTGCTGAGCCATTTTTTTTTCTGTAGTTTGTTGTGTTTTTTTTTTCTCTTCCCTCTTTGCCTCTGGGTGGCTCAGGAGTTTGGCGCTGGTATGGATGTTCAGGGATTGGCTTCTCGTGTGGATCAACTTGCTGCTAGAGTACAGGGTATTTCCGATTATATCGTTCAGACTCCAGTTTTAGAGCCTAGAATTCCAACTCCTGATTTTTTTGGGGGGGATAGATCCAAGTTTCTGAGCTTTAAAAATAACTGTAAACTGTTTTTTGCTCTGAAACCCCGTTCCTCTGGTGATCCCATCCAGCATGTTGAAATTATTATATCTCTGCTGCGTGGTGACCCCCAGGATTGGGCATTTGCCCTGGAACCTGGGAATCCGGCGTTGCTTAATGTAGACACCTTTTTTCAGGTGCTTGGGTTATTGTATGACGATTGCGAACCTAATTCAGTGGATCATGCTGAGAAGACCTTGTTGGCCCTGTCTCAGGGTCAAGAAGCGGCAGAATCATATTGCCAGAAGTTTATAAAATGGTCTGTACTAACTAAATGGAATGAGGATGCCTTGGCGGCAATCTTCAGAAAGGGTCTTTCTGAATCTGTTAAAGATGTTATGGTGGGGTTCCCCACACCTGCTGGTCTGAGTGATTCTATGTCTCTGGCCATTCAGATTGATCGGCGCTTGCGCGAGCGCAGAGTTGTGAACACTATGGCATTGTCTTCCGAGCGGAGTCCTGAGACTATGCAGTGTGATAGGATTGTGTCTAGAGCTGAACGACAAGGATTCAGACGTCAGAATAGGTTGTGTTTTTACTGCGGCGATTCTGCTCATGTTATTTCTGATTGCCCTAAGCGTACCAAGAGAATCGTTAGTTCTGTTACCATCAGTACTGTACAACCTAAATTTCTGTTATCTGTGACCCTGATCTGCTCATTATCATCATTTTCTGTCATGGCATTTGTGGATTCAGGCGCCGCTCTAAATTTAATGGACTTAGAATTTGCCAGACGTTGTGGTTTCCCCTTGCAGCCTTTGCAGAGTCCTATTCCTTTGAGGGGCATTGATGCTACACCGTTGGCTAAAAATAAACCTCAGTTTTGGACACAGCTGACCATGTGCATGGCTCCAGCCCATCAGGAAGATTGTTGTTTTCTGGTGATGCATAATTTGCATGATGCTATTGTAGCGCCCCCACTGCCGCAGGGCCGAGGGGTACCCGGTACCGGGCCTCTGAGTCTCCGCTCTGGGGTTGTCACGGTGGCTAGACCCGGTCCGTGACCCTGCTGAGGGGCGTACAGTAATAGATGTGGATGAGGGTGGTGGTGCGGTGCAGTAAATAACGAGGACACCAGGTTGCAGTCTCTTTACCTCTTTACTGAAGGTCTCTGGGTCCTCAGTCCGGAATACGGTTAACCGGGCTGCGTAAGTCCGGCCGGTCCGATGGCACCTCCAGAGTTCCCTTTGCAGGTGGAAATCTGTGCCTTCCTGCTAGCGCTATGTGTTGTGGTCCTCCCCTGCTGAGCTTACGGGATAGTCCCCACAACTGTTGTGTCTGTTTCTCGTGTTCCCTGCTCCGCAGGGACAGGTTCCGTTGCCTTTTCAGCAGGAGGTTCGTCTTCTGATGTTCCGGCAGCGGCCTGGAGTGCGACGCACTGTTGGATGCCCCGAGCTATCCAGCTGACCTCCCTCCTCCATCTGGTGTAGGTCACAGCGTCACCTGGCTCCAGGTCGCGAGCAAACCTTCCTCCGCAGGGCTCCACTTCCTCCCGGTCTACACGGACCTGTAGCGGCTCCCCAATCTCCTGTATAACTCCCCTTCCGTGTCGGGAGTTAAAGGACACCACTACACCCCAGTGTGTCGGCGGGGTTTCTTCCACGCTGGTCAGGTCAATCAGGGCTGCAGGCTGGGGCCGGCTCCGCCACGCCGTCATCAAGCGCCGAAAGTGTTCGGCCTCCGGCAGGATTCTCATGCCCTGTGTCTGCAGCGCACATTCAGCCGCGGCCGGGTTGGGAGGAGCAGGGGACACCGGAGACAGGCGGACCTCCGTGGGCTGGCCCAGCCGAGCGAGCACGCGGGCATCAGCCTCCAAGCGGCGTGCTATCTGTCGGGCCTCGGCTGCGGCCACACACTCCTTGGACATTTGCCAGTTAGGTCGACCCATCAGTGGTTCCGTGAGGGCCAGTCCCCGCAACGATGGCGTCTCCGAGGCTGTGTCCGGTGATGCGGCTCCATGCCGAGTCAGATCATCCCCACGCGGTGCTCCCGGCGTCGCCATCTTTATCTCCTCCCCAGCGTCTTCTTCCCGCGGTCTCTTTCGTGGGCGGCCCCGTCTCCATGGTCTCCACCCTCCAAACAGGATCAGGAGGCGGACCTCGGCTGTTGACGGACACGTCCTCAGGACACAGAAATATTTAGACTGGGCGGCCATCGTCGTTCGCGCTCTCCAGCTTGCCTACGCCCACTCCACGCCCCTCTTCTTCTCCTGCGCTCTCCTCAGCGCTGTAATGGCGGCGGATTTTGGCGGCAAGTGGCGCAGCACAGTCTTTGCAATAAAGTACAGTCCAAGTACAGTAAATCACAGTTCCAAGGCACACATGACCCAATTCTTCAGGCTTAAGTAGATCCTGTTCGTGACGCCAAGTTGTAGCGCCCCCACTGCCGCAGGGCCGAGGGGTACCCGGTACCGGGCCTCTGAGTCTCTGCTCTGGGGTTGTCACGGTGGCTAGACCCGGTCCGTGACCCTGCTGAGGGGCGTACAGTAATAGATGTGGATGAGGGTGGTGGTGCGGTGCAGTAAATAACGAGGACACCAGGTTGCAGTCTCTTTACCTCTTTACTGAAGGTCTCTGGGTCCTCAGTCCGGAATACGGTTAACCGGGCTGCGTAAGTCCGGCCGGTCCGATGGCACCTCCAGAGTTCCCTTTGCAGGTGGAAATCTGTGCCTTCCTGCTAGCGCTATGTGTTGTGGTCCTCCCCTGCTGAGCTTACGGGATAGTCCCCACAACTGTTGTGTCTGTTTCTCGTGTTCCCTCACAACTCGATTAGATGATCTTCTGCTAATCTTCCGTCCCTCCCAGGTGTTATGGTTGGGACGCACCCGTATGACGGGTAGGCTCGGAGCTCTTCCGGGACCCTAGAGTCGCCCCTCTCCAAAGGTTGCCCTCTATGTCTGCGTAGGTGATTTAGGTGAGACAGCCCGCCTGTGACTGACTGTCCTGCCGTTGGTTTGAAGTATGGCTTAGAGCTCTGTACCTCCTCGGCGTTCCGGCCGCCGGTTGTTTACGCCTCAGTAGGATGTTGCCTCGATCTTACAGCACGACTCCTACTGGTATTCTCCTTCTTGCTTTGATCTCGTTACTCACTCAGCACAATAAATCTCGCTTCTTGTCCTTTCTTAGGGCACCGCCGCTATGAAGTGCAGGCGCGGTCCCGTAGCTTTCTCTCCGTTTGCCAGGCCTCTGTCAGGATCCCACCCCTGACAGGGACCCTACCGAATCTTCCCCTACAACACCCTCTGCCACAAGGTGTTGCCTGGTTCCAACCCAGTCAGCTTTCTTCCTCACTTCCTGCCTGACCCCCAGTTTTACCAGTATGTGAGGAGTGGCCTAATGAATAGTACCCTTAGCTCCCCCTGGAGGCCAGACTGTGAAATGTATTGGTGTATGTGATACCTGGTCAGATGAACTCCTTCAGTGCCATCAGACGTACCATAGCCCCCCTTAGCGGCGGAGCCATAGTACTGCAACGACCAGGACTCTGGGGCGCTGCACTATTGTGCTGGGTTTCCCATGGTTACAGGTGCATAATCCGGTATTAGATTGGAAATCTATGTCTGTGACTAGTTGGGGTTGTCAGGGGGTTCATGGTGACGTTCCTGTGATGTCAATTGCCTCCTCCCCCTCTTCTGAAATTCCTGAGTTTTTGTCAGATTTCCAGGATGTATTCAATGAGCCCAAGTCCAGTTCCCTTCCACCGCATAGGGACTGTGATTGTGCTATTGACTTGATTCCAGGCTGTAAGTTCCCTAAGGGCCGACTTTTCAACCTGTCTGTGCCAGAACATACCGCCATGCGGAGCTATGTTAAGGAGTCCTTGGAGAAGGGGCATATTCGGCCATCTTCTTCACCATTGGGAGCAGGTTTTTTTTTTGTTGCCAAAAAAGATGGCTCCTTGAGACCCTGTATTGATTATCGCCTCTTGAATAAGATCACGGTCAAATTCCAATACCCTTTGCCTTTGCTTTCTGATCTGTTTGCTAGGATTAGGGGGGCTAGTTGGTTTACTAAGATTGACCTTCGAGGGGCATATAATCTGGTTCGTATTAAGCAGGGTGACAAATGGAAAACTGCGTTTAATACGCCCGAAGGCCATTTTGAATACCTTGTGATGCCATTCGGACTCTCTAATGCTCCATCTGTGTTTCAGTCCTTCATGCATGATATATTTCGGAATTATCTTGATAAATTCATGATTGTATATTTGGATGATATTTTGATTTTTTCAGATGATTGGGAGTCTCATGTGAAACAAGTCAGGATGGTATTTCAGATCCTTCGTGATAATGCCTTGTTTGTGAAGGGGTCTAAGTGCCTCTTTGGAGTACAGAAGATTTCTTTTTTGGGCTTCATTTTTTCTCCCTCATCTATAGAAATGGATCCGGTTAAGGTTCAGGCCATTCATGATTGGATCCAGCCCACATCCGTGAAGAGCCTTCAGAAATTTTTGGGCTTTGCTAATTTTTATCGCCGTTTCATTGCCAACTTCTCCAGTGTGGTTAAACCCCTGACCGATTTGACGAAGAAAGGCGCTGATGTTACGAATTGGTCCTCTGCGGCGGTTTCTGCCTTTCAGGAGCTTAAACGCCGATTTACTTCTGCCCCTGTGTTGCGTCAGCTGGATGTTTCTCTTCCTTTTCAGGTTGAGGTTGACGCTTCTGAGATTGGGGCAGGGGCCGTTTTGTCTCAGAGGAATTCTGATGGTGCCTTGATGAAACCGTGTGCCTTCTTTTCTCGAAAGTTTTCGCCTGCGGAACGCAATTATGATGTCGGCAATCGTGAGTTGTTGGCTATGAAGTGGGCATTTGAGGAGTGGCGACATTGGCTTGAGGGGGCCAAGCACCGTATTGTGGTCTTGACCGATCATAAGAATCTGATTTATCTCGAGTCTGCCAAACGGCTGAATCCTAGACAGGCCCGATGGTCCCTGTTTTTCTCCCGTTTTGATTTTGTGGTCTCGTATCTTCTGGGTTCTAAGAATGTTAATGCTGATGCCCTCTCTAGGAGCTTTTTGCCTGATTCTCCTGGGGTCCTTGAGCCGGTCGGTATTCTGAAGGAAGGGGTGATTCTTTCTGCCATCTCCCCTGACGGGTTCTTCAGAAATTTCAGGCTGATAAACCTGACCGCTGTCCAGTGGGGAAATTGTTTGTTCCTGACAGATGGACTAGTAAAGTGATTTCGGAGGTTCATTGTTCTGTGTTGGCCGGTCATCCTGGGATTTTTGGTACCAGAGATTTGGTTGGTAGGTCCTTTTGGTGGCCTTCTTTGTCACGGGATGTGCGTTCTTTTGTGCAGTCCTGTGGGACTTGTGCGCGGGCCAAGCCTTGCTGTTCCCGCACTAGGGGGTTGCTTTTGCCTTTGCCGGTCCCTGAGAGGCCTTGGACGCATATTTCTATGGATTTTATTTCGGATATTCCGGTTTCCCAGAGGATGTCAGTTATCTGGGTGGTTTGTGACCGGTTTTCTAAGATGGTTCATTTGGTACCTTTGCCTAAGTTGCCTTCCTCTTCTGATTTGGTTCCGTTGTTTTTTCAGCATGTGGTTCGTTTGCATGGCATTCCGGAGAACATTGTGTCCGATAGAGGTTCCCAGTTTGTTTCTAGGTTTTGGCGGGCCTTTTGTGCTAGGCTGGGCATTGATTTGTCTTTTTCTTCCGCATTTCATCCTCAGACAAATGGCCAAACCGAGCGAACTAATCAGACTTTGGAAACTTATTTGAGATGCTTTGTGTCTGCTGATCAGGATGATTGGGTGGCTTTCTTGCCATTGGCCGAGTTTGCCCTTAATAATCGGGCTAGTTCTGCTACCTTGGTTTCACCCTTCTTTTGTAACTCTGGTTTTCATCCTCGTTTTTCTTCAGGGCAGGTTGAGCCTTCTGATTGTCCTGGGGTGGATTCTGTGGTTGACAGGTTGCAGCAAATTTGGGCTCATGTTCTTGACAATTTGGTGTTGTCTCAGGAGGGGGCTCAGCGTTTTGCTAACCATCGTCGCTGTGTTGGTTCCCGGCTTCGGGTTGGGGATTTGGTCTGGTTGTCTTCCCGTCATGTCCCTATGAAGGTTTCTTCCCCTAAGTTTAAGCCTCGGTTTATTGGCCCTTATAGGATTTCTGAGATTATCAATCCAGTGTCTTTTCGTTTGGCCCTTCCAGCCTCTTTTTCCATCCATAATGTTTTTCATAGATCTTTGTTGCGGAAATATGTGGTGCCCATTGTTCCCTCTGTTGATCCTCCTGCCCCGGTGTTGATTGATGGGGAGTTGGAGTTTGTGGTTGAGAAGATTTTGGATTCTCGTTTTTCGAGGCGGAGGCTTCAGTATCTTGTCAAATGGAAGGGTTATGGCCAGGAGGATAATTCTTGGGTTGTTGCCTCCGATGTTCATGCTGATGATTTAGTTTGTGCCTTTCATTTGGCTCGTCCGGATCGGCCTGGGGGCTCTGGTGAGGGTTCAGTGACCCCTCCTCAAGGGGGGGTACTGTTGTGAATTCTGCTCTTGGGCTCCCTCCGGTGGTTGTAAGTGGCAGCGCTGCTGTCTCTGAATCACAGCATTTATCAGGTGTGTTCACTTTTTGCAATTTGGACTGGGCTATTTAGTCTTGCTTCACCCTTTAGTCAGTGCCAGTTGTCCATTGTTCCTGGAGGATTCACATCCCTGCCTGGTCTCTTCTGCTTTGCAGTTCTTTTCAACAAAGATAAGTTCTGGCCTTGATTTTGCTGTCCACATGCTGTGGTCTTATTGTTCAGTTCTTTTCTATGTTTTGTCTTGTCCAGCTTGGTCTGTATAAGGATTTTTTTAGCCAAGCTGGTTTCTCTGGAGATGCAGATATACCCTCCATATCTTTAGTTAGCTGTGGAGTTTTTGTATTTTCTGTGGTGGATATTTTCTAGTGTTTAATACTGACCGCATAGTACTCTGTCCTATCCTTTCTATTTAGCTAGAAGTGGCCTCCTTTGCTAAATTCTCATTTCAGTCTGTGTATGTTTTTTCCCTCTCCTCTCACAGTCAATATTTGTGGGGGGCTGCCTATCCTTTGGGGATTTTCTCTGAGGCAAGATAGTTTTCCCTTTTCTATCTCTAGGGGTAATTAGTCCTCCGGCTGTGTCGAGATGTCTAGGGAGCGCTAGGTACATTCCACGGCTACTTCTAGTTGCGGTGTTAGGTTCAGGGTCTGCGGTCAGTACAGGTACCACCTTCTCCAGAGTACGTCTCATGCTGCTCTTAGGCCACCAGATCATAACAAGAAGGTGAAGCAGCACCCCTCATTCCAGAAGATGAACCAGCTCGCCGCATTACTGACCCCGTATGGACCTCGCTCCCCGAAAATTATGAGCCACTGATTCCTGATTTTGTGGGACAATCAGGCATCAAGTTTGACACCACTGGCCTCACAGAACTAGATTTTTTAAAGTCTTTTTCTCTGAGGATTTTGTTAACATCATGGTGGGCCAAACTAATGTGTACGCTCATCAATTTTTTGGCACAAAACCCCGATTCATTATTTTCTAACAGGTCTCCTGTAGACACAGTTGAAATGATGCAGTTTTGGGGCCTGGTCCTACACATGGGGATCCTGAAGAAGCCAGAACTTCGGCAATATTGGAGTATTGATGTTTTATACAACAATCCAGTATTCCGAATGGTCATGGCCTGGACACATTTTGAGGCCATCCACAAGTTCCTGCATTATACCGATAATGCACAGTGTTCTCCCTGAGATGACCCTAACTTTGACCCCTCTGTTCAAAGTTTGGCCGGTCATCGAACACTTCAACAAAAAGTTTGCTGAAGCGTACGTGCCCTAAAGGGACATCTGTGTGGATGAGTCCCTAATTCATTTCAAGGGGAGGCTCAAATTTCATCAGGACCTGCCCAGTAAGAGGGTCAGGTACGGAATTAAACTCTATAACCTGTGTGAGAGTACCTCAGGGTACACCCACAGGTTTAGAGTTTATGAAGAGAAGGACACCCGGATTGAACTCCCTGAATGCCCACCTGTCCTGAGAGTGAGTGAGAAAATTGTGTGAGATTTGGTGCACCCACTGCTGGATAAAGGTTATCACCTCTACATGGATAACTTTTATACCAGCATCCTACTCTTCAAGTCCCTATCTGCGCGAGGTACCGCAGCCTACATCACTGTCTGCAAAAGTCAGAGAGACCTCCCAAAAATGCTTATTGGGCAGCTGCTCAGAAGGGGTGACAGCAGAGCCCAATGTAGCGACCACTTGCTGGTGGTCAAGTACAAGGACAAGAGGGATGTCTTTCTTGACCACCATACATGGTGATGACCGCATCCTCAGCGCTATACGACGTACCTCTGCACAGGTCTGTAAATCCGACTGTGTACTGGGGTACAACAGAGACATGGGGGGCATTGATCTCTCTGATCAAGTCCTCCAGCCATACAGTGCTTTGAGAAAGGCACAAGAAGCTGGTAATGCTCAACGCTTTCCTGCTGTCACGCTGTTCAGGCCAGACCGCTACGTTATACCTTCAGTTCCATGAGGTAGTGATCAAGGCCTTAATCTTTGGAGATTAGGAAGGAGCGGGCTCCAGTACTTCCGAAACTGAAGGTTCTTGTATCTTTCTCTCGTATCATACCAGGTCAACATTTCCTGGGGGAGGTCCCTCAAAGTGCAAAAAAGGGAAGGTTGCAAAAGAGGTGCCAAGTGTGATACAGAAGGGGAATACTCAAGGACATCATTTATCAATGCGACACCTGCCCCAATAAGCCTGGCCTGTGTATGAAAGAATGCTTCAGACTGTGCCACACATCCATGCCCTACTAAATTCATTTCTGACTTACCCAACTGACGTATGACAACCTGACAAACACTACACAACTCACGTATGCCACTACATTATAAAATTCATATACCAGGAAACAGTAGATTAGTTCCAAAAAAGGGGCACTTGTTGGGCATTGCCACTGTTTAGGTAGATCTAGATAAGTTCCTTAAGGGGTCTAGTTGCCAAAATAGGGTCACTTGTTGGGGGTTTCTACTGTTTAGACACATCAGGGGCTCTGCAACGTGACATGATGCCCGCAGATCATTTTATCAAAGCCTGCATTCCAAAAGTCACTACTTCCCTTCTTAGCCCCGTCGTGTACCCAAACAGTAGTTTTCTCCCACATATGGGGTATCAGCGTACTCAGGACAAATTGCACAACAACACAACAACTTTTGGGGTCCAATTTCTCCTGTTACCCTTGTGAAAATAAAAAATTGGGGGCTAAAAGATCATTTTTGCATGAAAAAAATATGATTTTTTATTTTCACGACTCTGCGTTATAAACTTTATTGAAACACTTGGGGGTTCAAAGTGCTCACCACATATCTAGATAAGTTCCTTGGGGGGTCTAGTTTGGGGGTCTCTACTGTTTACGCACATCAGGGGCTCTCCATGGCGTCTGATCTCAATTCCAGCCAATTTTGAGTAGGAAAAGTCAAACAGCGCTCCTTCCCTTCCGAGTTCTGCCATGTGCCCAAACAGTGGTTCCCCCCCACATATGGGGTATCAGCGTACTCAGGACAAATTGCACAACAATTTTTTGTGGTCCAATTTCTCTGGTTACCTTTGGGAAAATAAAAAATTGGGGGCTACAAGATCATTTTTGTGGAAAAAATATGATTTTTTTTTTCAAATTTAAGTTTTTATTTTTGTATTTAGAAAGTACAAGAAAATACAATACAAATAGTACAGGGAGTAAAATATAACTATAAATCTATGCATAACTAAAGTACATTGAGGGTGTAGGGAGGATTTTCCATCAATTTCCCGATCAATCATGTGTTTTTCCATATGAAAGATAGAGAGAAGGAGCGGACCACGGCAGACCACCAATCGAGTGTGATTATGAACATTGTTGGGACGACATCTCAGATAATCTTAGTTGGGGGCTAGATGGTAGGCGTCAGAGTTTTGGAAATCCATCCAATCCATCCAATCCCTCCAAATCACACAATATCTATCAACATCAGCCGGTGAGAGGGCAATCAGATGATCTATGCTATTAAGGAGAGAGATCTCCGCAAACCATTCCTCCACAGTGGGTAGAGTAGTGCTTTTCCAATGCCGCGGAATGACATTCTTAGCTTCCTGTATTAAGTAGCCTATTGACGACTTTTTATACATGCGTTTACTTATTGGTGACATTGATAAGAGGAGGGCTTCTGGGGTATTGGGGATGGTCAGACCAGTTATCTTCTCAATCAAGGGTACCACCTTTGCCCAAAATGTATTTATTATAGGGCACCCTCACCATATGTGTGACATTGTCCTCTACCCCCCCCCCCCACACCTCCAACAACTGTCTGAGACCACTGGGTACCATCTATGAAGGACCGCCGGTACCCGGTACCATCTAGAGATAATTTTGAAGGATGTTTCCTGAGCTTTTGACCCTGTTGAAGTTTTATGTATTAGGAAGAAACACTTATCCCATTGTTTTTCAAATATATTTATTAAATTTTAATATAATGGGGGAAATGAGGAAACACAAAAATGGGGAAAGAGATAGGAGGGGTGGGAGGGGTATATAACTTGGTTAAGGAATACAGTATAAGGGAAAGTGGTACCAAGTTAGAGAATTCTAACTAGTATTGTACATATCCAAAGCATTAATAATGCCTAAACATAAGTAACCTGTTTTAGCAACGATACACAGTATTTAGAAAGATGTCATGGTCTGGTCATACCCTTTATGGAATTACAATAAATGGAAAGCTGCAAGAAGTGATTAAATCAAGGCACTTATCCCATTGTGAGTCAAAGAAGGACTTCCCCAGTTCCCTTTCCCATGCATCGCAAAATGCAGGCCTATTGTCAGTTAGCTGGGCAATGAGGAGATTATAAATTATGGAGATGGAGTGTGTAGGGGGTGACAATGATAGGCACAATTTTTCAAACTTTGTAAGATCTCTATGAAGATGTGCGCGCTTCTTCATAGTTGAATAGAAGTGCTGTAACTGACTATATTCAAAACTAACATTCAGAGAAGTAGCTCTTCCCTCTAGCAAGTCATTGAGGGGGAGCAGCGAAGTATTGGAGATGACATGAGAAAAGAGTATCGAATGGAATTTGTTTGAACCAAGAAATCTATTTGCAGATAGGCCTGGTGGGAAATCCGGATTTGAAAACGGGAGTAAAGGGCCCTGGTGGTCGATTAAGGATAAGCTTTTTTTATGTGATCTTAAAGCCAGAACAGTGGCGTAGGTACTATATGACATGAGGCCAGGAGAGGGAACAGTTAAATGAGCACACCATGGGAGAGTGGTAAAAACTTTAGGACAAATGGATTGAGCTAGTTTGACCCATAATTTCCCCTCCAAATGATGGAAGAAGTCCAGTACTCTGGTGTGTACTGCTGCCATGTAATACCTTCCACAATCCAGAAGGGGAAGGCCCCCCCTTTAGTTTGTGTCTGATCAGGACTTCTGCACGAATACGTGGAAGCCCCCACTTGCCCAAATAAATCTGCAAAAGCTACTGCGCAGCCTTTTCCAAAAATTGGAGAGAATTGCCACAGGGACGGTTTGAAAGAGTTATAAAAGTTTAGGTAGGACATTCATTTTTAGTATATTTATTCTGCAGAACCAGGAAAAATCTTTTACCGTCCAAGAATTAAGTTCTCTATGGAGTTGTTCAATAAAGTGCCCAAAATTAAGATCAAGTAGATGGGGGAGGTCTCTATGAATACGAATTCCTAAACATTTAATGCCCTGTGAGGACCAGGCAAAATTGGACTGGATGGAATCCTGTGTGGACTTGGAAAGGGCCTCTGACTTAGCTGTGCTAATTTTAAAATTTGACCATGTGCCAAAGTGATGTATTTCAGCCATAACAGGAGGGATGGATATATGTGGTTGAGTAATATGTAGCTGAACATTATCACCATAATGCCCTTGATATCATGGCGCTTACGGATTGATGAGAGCAGTGCTCCATCACTAGGATGTTTAAGAGGGGGACGGGGACATCCCTGTCTTGTTCCATTGGTTATTATGAAAGGTGATGATATTGTTCCATTTATCTTCAGCCTAACTGACGAATTGCAATACAGGGCCATCATTTTGGTTATAAAAGAGTCTCCTACCCCAAGCTTTTCAAGAGAGTAATATATGGAGTGCCAGGAGACTCTATTGAATGCCTTCTCAGCGTCTAATGAAAGTATTATTATTATTATTTATTTATATAACACCATTAACCCCTTCACCCTGAAGCCTGTTTTCACCTAAGTGACAGGGCCAATTTTTAGAATTCTGACCACTGTCACTTTATGAGGTCATAACTCTAAAACACTTCAACGGATCCTGGCGATTCTGACATTGTTTTCTCATGACATATTGTACTTCATGATAGTGGTAAAACTTCTTCGATATGACTTTCATTTATTTGTAAAAAAAAACAAAAAATTGTCAAAAATTATGAAAATTTAGCAATTTTCTAACTTTTAGTTTTTATGCCCTTAAATTAGAGATTTATATCTCATAATATAGTTAATAAACAACATTTCCCACATGTCTGCTTTACATCAGCACAATTTTGGAAACATAATTTTTTTTGTTAGGGAGTTATAAGGGTTAAAAGTTGACCAGCGATTTCTCATTTTTGCGACAAAATTTGCAAAACCATTTTTTTTTACGGACCACCTCACACTTGAAGTGACTTTGAGGGGTCTATATGACAGAAAATGCCCAAAAGTAACACCATTCTAAAAACTGCACCCCTCAAGGTACTCAAAACCACATTCAAAAAGTTTATTAACCCTTCAGGTGCTTCACAGGAATTTTTGGAATGTTTAAAAAACATTGAACATTTAACTTTTTTTTCACAAAATTTTTACTTCAGATCCAATTTGTTTTATTTTACCAAGGGTAACAGGAGAAATTGGACCAAAAAAGTCGTACAATTTGTCCTGAGTACGCCGATACCCCACATGTTGGTGTAAACCATTGATTGGGCACATGGCAGAGCTCGGAAGGGAAGGAGCGCCATTTGACTTTTCAATGCAAGATTTGCTGGAATTGAGATCGGAACCCATGTCGCGATTGGAGAGCCCCTGACGTGCCTAAACAGTGGAAACCCCCACAAGTGACACCATTTTGGAAAGTAGACCCTCTAAGGAACTAATCTAGATGTGTGGTGAGCACTTTGAACCTCCAAGTGCTTCACAGAAGTTTATAATGTAGAGCCGTAAAAAAAAATTAATATTAATTTTCACAAAAAATGATCTTTTTGCCCCAAATTTTTTATTTTCCCAAGGGTAACAGGATAAATTGGACCCCAAAAGTTGTTGTGCAATTTGTCCTGAGTACGCTGATACTTCATATATGGGGATAAACCACTGTTTGGGCGCATGGCAGAGCTCGGAAGGGAAGGAGCGCCATTTGACTTTTCAATGCAAAATTGGCTGGAATTGAGATCGGAACCCATGTCGTGTTTGGAGAGCCCCTGACGTGCCTAAACAGTGGAAACCCCCACAAGTGACACCATTTTGGAAAGTAGACCCTCTAAGGAACTAATCTAGATGTGTGGTGAGCACTTTGAACCTCCAAGTGCTTCACAGAAGTTTATAATGTAGAGCCGTAAAAAAAAAATCATATTAATTTTCACAAAAAATGATCTTTTTGCCCCAAATTTTTTATTTTCCCAAGGGTAACAGGATAAATTGGACCCCAAAAGTTGTTGTGCAATTTGTCCTGAGTACGCTGATACTTCATATATGGGGATAAACCACTTTTTGAGCGCATGACAGAGCGCGGAAGGGAAGGAGCGCCATTTGACTTTTCAATGCAAAATTGGCTGGAATTGAGATCGGAACCCATGTCGTGTTTGGAGAGCCCCTGACGTGCCTAAACAGTGGAAACCCCCACAAGTGACACCATTTTGGAAAGTAGACCCTCTAAGGAACTAATCTAGATGTGTGGTGAGCACTTTGAACCTCCAAGTGCTTCACAGAAGTTTATAATGTAGAGCCGTAAAAAAAATTCATATTAATTTTCACAAAAAATGATCTTTTTGCCCAAATTTTTTTATTTTCCCAAGGGTAACAGGATAAATTGGACCCCAAAAGTTGTTGTGCAATTTGTCCTGAGTACGCTGATACTTCATATATGGGGATAAACCACTTTTTGAGCGCATGACAGAGCGCGGAAGGGAAGGAGAACCATTTGACTTTTCAATGCAAAATTGGCTGGAATTGAGATCGGAACCCATGTCGTGTTTGGAGAGCCCCTGACGTGCCTAAACAGTGGAAACCCCCACAAGTGACACCATTTTGGAAAGAAGACCCCCTAAGGAACTTATCTAGATGTGTGGTGAGCACTTTTAACCCCCAATTGTTTCACTAAAGTTTAGAATGTAGCGCTGTGAAAATAAAAAAATCATTTTTTCTTTCCACAAAATGATGTTTTAGCCCGCAATTTTTTTTTTCCCAAGGGTAACAGGAGAAATTGGACCACAAAAGTTATTGTCCAATTTGTCCTGAGTACGCTGATACCCCATACATTGGGGGAACCACTGTTTGGGCGCACGGCAGAGCTCGGAAGGGAAGGAGCGCCGTTTGAAATGCAGACTTAGATGGGTCTGCAGGTGTCATGTTGCATTTGCAGAGCCCCTGATGTACCTAAACAGTAGAAACCCCCCACAAGTGACCCCATATTGGAAACTAGACCCCCCACGAAACTTATCTAGATGTGTTGTGAGAACTTTGAACCAACAAGTGTTTCACTACAGTTTATAACGCAGAGCCGCGAAAATAAAAAATATATTTTTTTCCACGAAAATGATATTTTAGCCCCCACATTTTTATTTTCCCAAGGGTAACAGGAGAAATTGGACCACAAAAGTTATTGTCCAATTTGTCCTGAGTACGCTGATACCCCATATATGGGGGGGAACCACTGTTTGGGCGCACGGCAGAGCTCGGAAGGGAAGGAGCGCCGTTTGAATTGCAGACTTAGATGGATTGGTCTGCAGGTGTCATGTTGCATTTGCAGAGCCCCTGATGTACCCAAACAGTAGAAACCCCCCACAAGTGACCCAATATTGGAAACTAGACCCCCCAGGGAACTTATCTAGATGTGTTGTGAGAACTTTGAACCAACAAGTGTTTCACAGGGTAACAGGACAAATTGGACCCCAAAAGTTGTTGTCCAACTTGTCCTGAGAACGCTGATACCCCATATGTTGGGGGGAACCACTGTTTGCGCGCACAGGAGAACTCGGAAGGGAAGGAGCACTGTTTTAGTTTTTCAAAGCAGAATTGGCTGGAATTGAGATCGGATGCCATGTCGCGTTTAGAGAGCCCCTGATGTGCCTAAACAGTGAAAACTCCCCAATTCTAACTGAAACCCTAACCCCAACCCTAACCCCAGCCCTAACCCCAACCCTAACCCTAGCCCTAACCCTAGTCCTAACCCTAGCGCTACTTTCACACTAGCGGTTTTTTGCATACGTCGCAATGCGTCGTTTTGGCGAAAAAACGCATCCTGCAAAGTCATCTGCAGGATGCGTTTTTTCCCCATAGACTAACATTAGCGACGCATTGCGACGTATTGACACACGTCGCAACCGTCGTGCGACGGTTGCGTCGTGTTGTGGCGGACCGCCGGCAGCAAAAAACGTTACATGTAACTTTTTTTGTGCCGACGGTCCACCATTTCCGACCGCGCATGCGAGGCTGGAACTCTGCCCCCACCTCCCCGCACCTCACAATGGGGCTGCGGATGCGTGGAAAAACAGCATCCGCTGCCCCCGTTGTGCGGCGTTTGCACAGTATGCGTCGGTACGTCGGGCCGACGCAGCGCGACGGCCCCGTACCGACGCTAGTGTGAAAGTAGCCTAACGGGAAAATGGAAATAAATATATTTTTTAAAATTTTATTATTTTTCCCTAACTAAGGGGGTGATGAAGGGGGATTTGATTTACTTTTATAGCGTTTTTTGGGCGGATTTTTATGGTTGGCAGCCATCACACACTAAAAGACGCTTTTTATTGCAAAAAATAGTTTTTGCATCACCACATTTTGAGAGCTATAATTTATCCATATTTTGGCTCACAGAGTCATGTGAGATCTTGTTTTTTGCGGGACGAGTTGACGTTTTTATTGGTACCATTTTCGGGCACATGACATTTTTTGATCGCTTTTTTTTCCGATTTTTGGGAGGCGGAATGAACAAAAAACAGCAATTCCTGAAATTCTTTTAGGGGGGGCGTTTATACCATTCCACGTGTGGTAAAATTGATAAAGCAGTTTTATTCTTCAGGTCAGTATGATTACAGCGATACCTCATTTATGTAATTTTTTTATATTTTGGCGCTTTTACACAATAAAAACTATTTTATATAAAAAAATAATTGTTTTTGCATCGCTTTATTCTGAGAGCTATAACTTTTTTATTTTTCTGCTGATGATGCTGTATGGTGGCTTTTTTTTTGCGGGACAAGATGACATTTTCAGCGGTACCATGTTTATTTATATCCGTTTTTTTGATCGCGTGTTATTCCACTTTTTGTTTGGCGGTATGAGAATAAAGCGTTGTTTTTTGCCTCGGTTTTTTTGTTTTTTTTTTACGGTGTTCACTGAAGGGGTTAACTAGTGATATAGTTTTATAGGTGGGGTCGTTACGGACGCGGTGATACTAAATATGTGTACTTTTATTGTGTGATTTTTTTTTAATTTAGATAAAGAAATGTATTTATGGGAATATATATATATATTTTTTTCTTTATTTAGGAATTTTTTTTTCTTTTTTTTTACACATGTGGACATTTTTTTTTTTAACTTTTTTACTTTGTCCCAGGGGGGGACATCACAGATCGGTGATCTGACAGTGTGCACAGCACTCTGTCAGATCACCGATCTCACACACAAGAGCAGAGGCTTGCCGGCGCCTGCTCTCAGCAGCTCTCAGCAGGCGCCGGCAAGCCAGGTCAGTAAATGACCCGGAAGGAGTCCCGCGGCCATCTTGGATCCGGGGACTCCTTCCAGGTCACCGGAGCAGCGCGATCTCATCGCACTGCTCCGGTGGGAGAGTGCAGGGAGCCCCCGTCCCTGCGCGATCCCCCTCTATGCCGCTGTCACTATTGACAGCGGCATCAGAGGGGTTAAATGCCCGCGATCGGCGATAGCGCCGATCGTGGGCATTGCTGCGGGGTGTCAGCTGTCATATACAGCTGACACCCGCACCCGATCACCGCGGCGCTCAGCGCGAGATTGCGGTGATCAATGCGCCGTACTAGTACTGCGGCTGGCACAAATGCAGTGCCGGCAGCGCCGTACTAGTACGGCGCATGGCACGAAGGGGTTAATTCCATGGTGTTGTACACTAGATGGGGTTACATCAAAATACAAATATCACTTACAGTAAAAAAACTAACAATGCCAAACTGATACAGAGGGAAAAGGACCCTGCCCTTGCGGCAGGGCCGGTTTTTAACAAAGTGAGGCCCTAGGCAAAAATTTAAAGTGGGGCCCCCAAATTATAACATTGCACTGTGGCCCCCATATTTAGGGACCTTATATCGGCCAACGGGTCTGCCACTATTAGCTGTACGCAGGGGCGTTGCTAGGGTCAGAAAAGATTGGGGGCCCAAGACAAAGAGTTGCCCCCAACCCCCTCTTAATTTTTTTTTTAACTCTTCAGATAAAACAGTGCTAACTCTCTGAGAACAGATAATGTAGTAGATGTCACCTGCAGTCCTATGTAACACCACAGATAGACATAGCGTTTCAGACTAAGACTATGTTCACATGCAGCATTTTTTTTCAGTAGCCAAAACCTTTTCTATTAGCAGTAAAATGTTGCGTTCAAAACACCTGTTTTTCAGCTTGTTTTGTGGTGTTCGTCACACTTTTTTCAGCTTTTTTTTGGAGTGAGGATGTTTGTTTTGTCTACAGTATGTTTAAGGCCACGTTCACACATTGAGTGTTTGGTCAGTATTTCAAATCAGCATATGTAAGCCAAAACCAGGAGGGTGATAAATACAGAAGTGGTGATGTGTTTCTCAGGGTATGTGCACACGCTGCAGATTTTGCTGCGGATCTGCAGCCGTTTTCCATGCGTTGTACAGTACCATGTAAACCTATGGAAAACAAAATCCCCAGTACACATGCTGCGGAAAATACAGCGTGGAAACGCTGCGTTGTATTTTCTGCAGCATGTCAATTCTGTTGTGGATTCCGCAGCGTTTTACACCTGCTCCATAACAGGAATCCGCAGATGTAAAAACGCTGTTGAAAACCTGAAAACCGAACAAAAAACGCAGTAATTCCACGATAAATCTGCAGTAAATCTGCAGGTAAAACTGAGGGGATTTAAAAAGCGCTACAGTTCTGAAATCTAGTCAAAAAAAAAAGCGCCTGCAGGAGATTTCGGAAATCTCCTATGTTTTGCTGGCACTTTGAACAGCAGCTTTTCGCCATGTTCATGTGCAGAATTTTTGCAGCTCTTTCTTCTGCAAATAAGAAGTTTACAGCATTTTACAGCACAAGCAAAAACTGAGATTTTCAGAAATCTCCTGCACACCCTTTTATTTTCCCCTGACTGAATTTCACAACTGTGAACTGCGTTTTTTTTTTAATCTGCAGCATGTCACTTCTTTCAGCAATTTTTTTCACCCGTAGAAAGCAATGAAAAAGTTAAAAAAATGCTGCAAATGTGGCAACGTTGTTTTTCGCTTCGTTTTTTGTGACTAAGGCTGGCTTCACACTTGCGTTTTGATCTGCAGCGTTTTTTTTAAAAAAACGCATGTGGTGAAAAAACGCATGTAAACGCGGCAAAACGCCGCATTTTTAGACGCATGCAAAAAAAAAAAGCGGCGTTTTGCTGCGTTTACATGCGTTTTTTCCTGCGTTTGCGTTTTTTAAACGCATGCTGAGAAGTGTGTGACAGCTGCCAATCATCAAAATCAACTAGAAAACCCACTAAAAACAGAAATAGCTGGGGTTAGGGTTAGGGTTAGGGTTAGGATCCCTAGTAACCCTAGGGATCCTAACCCTAACCCTAACCCTAACCTTAGGGATCCTAACCCTAACCCTAACCCTAACCCTAGGGATCCTAACCCAAACCCTAACCCTAACCCTAGGGATCCTAACCCAAACCCTAACCCTAACCCTAACCCTAGGGACCCTAACCCTAACCCTAGGGATCCTAACCCTAACCCTAACCCTAACCCTAGGGATCCTAACCCAAACCCTAACCCTAACCCTAACCCTAACCCTAGGGATCCTAACCCTAAGGGTTAGGATCCTAACCCTAACCCTAAGGGTTAGGGTTAGGATCCCTAGGGTTAGGGTTAGGGTTAGGATCCATAGGGTTACTAGGGATCCTAACCTTAGGGTTAGGGTTAGGGTTAGGATCCCTAGTAACTAGTGTTGAGCATTCCGATCGGGTATCGGCCGATATTTGCTGTATCGGAATTTCCGATACCGAGATCCGATACTTTTGTGGTATCGGGTATCGCAACAACATTAATGTAATAATGTGTAAAAGAGAGAATTAAAATAAAAAATATTGCTATACTCACCTCTCCGACGCAGCCTGGACCTCAGCGAGGGAACCGGCAGCGTTGTTTGTTTAAATTTCGCGCTTTTACTTGGTTACGTGAAGTCCCGGCTTGTGATTGGTCAGGGCGGCCATGTTGCCGGGACGCGGACCAATCACAGCAAGCCGTGACGAAATTACGTCACGGCTTGCTGTGATTGGTCCGCGTCCCGGCAACATGGCCGCCATTAACCAATCACAAGCCGTGACTTCACGTAACCAAGTAAAAGCGCGAATTTTAAACAAACAACGCTGCCGGTTCCCTCGCTGAGGTCCAGGTTGCGTCGGACAGGTGAGTATAGCAATATTTTTTATTTTAATTCTTTATTTTACACATTTATATGGATCCCAGGGTCTGAAGGAGAGTTTCCTCTCCTTCAGACCCTGGGAACCATCAGGAATACCGTCCGATACTTGAGTCCCATTGACTTGTATTGGTATCGGGTATCGGTATCGGATTGGATCCGATACTTTGCCGGTATCGGCCGATACTTTCCGATATCGATACTTTCAAGTATCGGACGGTATCGCTCAACACTACTAGTAACCCTAGGGTTAAGGTTTTCTTGTTTTTTCTTGTGTTTAGGGTTAGGGTTAGGGTTTTCTTGTTTTTTCTTGTGTTTAGGGTTAGGGTTATGTTGTGAATTTGGATTCTGGGCTCCCCCGGTGGCTACTGGTGGAATTGAACTGGTGTCTTCATCTTCTCTGTTCACCTGTTCCCATCAAGATGTGGGAGTCGCTATATAACCTTGCTGCTCTGTTAGTTGCTTGCCGGTCAACAATGTTATCAGAAGCCTCTCTGTGCTTGTTCCTGCTCCTAGACAACTACTAGATAAGTTGGACTCTTGTCCATGTTTGTTTTTGCATTTTTGTTCCAGTTCACAGCTGTAGTTTCGTTACTGTGTCTGGAAAGCTCTTGTGAACAGGAATTGCCACTCTGGTGTTATGAGTTAATGCCAGAGTTTTAAAGTAATTTCTGGATGGTGTTTTGATAGGGTTTTCAGCTGACCATGAAAGTGTCCTTTCTGTCTTCTGCTATGTAGTAAGTGGACCTCAAATTTGCTAAACCTATTTTCATACTACGTTTGTTATTTCATCTTAATTCACCGCCAATACATGTGGGGGGCCTCTGTCTCCTTTCGGGGTATTTCTCTAGAGGTGAGCTAGGACTAATATTTTCCTCTGCTAGCATTATTTAGTCCTCCGGCTGGTGCTGGGCATCTAGAATCAACGTAGGCATGCTACCCGGCCACTGCTAGTTGTGCGTTAGGTTTAGTTCATGGTCAGCTCAGTTCCCATCTTCCAAGAGCTAGTTCCTATATATGCTGATGCTATGTTCTCTTGCCATTGAGAACATGACAGTTTGACCGGCCCACTAAAGGGTTAAAATCCTTGGCTGAGAAAGGAGAGAAATTAGAAGTCTGCTGAGATTTTTTTTTTTTTTTTTCTCCTTCTAATCTTTGAATGGCTCTGTGTCCACCTGTTTGTAATGGATCTTCAGAGTGTAACTGCAGGTTTGAATAATCTCGCCACGAAGGTACAAAATTTGCAAGACTTTGTTTGTCATGCACCTGTATCTGAGCCGAGAATTCCTTTGCCGGAATTTTTCTCGGGGAATAGATCTGGGTTTCAGAATTTTCGAAATAATTGCAAATTATTTTTGTCCTTGAAATTTCGCTCTGCCGGAGACCCTGCACAGCAGGTCAGGATTGTGATTTCCTTGCTCCGGGGCGACCCTCAAGACTGGGCTTTCTCATTGACACCAGGGGATCCTGCGTTGCTCAATGTGGATGCGTTTTTTCTGGCCTTGGGGTTGCTTTATGACGAACCTCATTTGGAGCTTCAGGCAGAAAAAACTTTGATGTCCCTATCTCAGGGGCAAGATGAAGCGGAAATTTACTGCCAAAGATTCCGTAAATGGTCTGTGCTTACTCAGTGGAATGAGTGCGCCCTGGCGGCGACTTTCAGAGAGGGTCTCTCTGATGCCATTAAGGATATTATGGTGGGGTTCCCTGTGCCTGCGGGTCTGAATGAGTCCATGACAATGGCTATTCAGATCGATAGGCGTTTGCGGGAGCGCAAACCAGTGCACCATCTGGCGGTGTCCACTGAGAAGTCGCCAGAGAGTATGCAGTGTGATAGAATTCTGTCCCGAAGCGAGCGGCAGAATTTTAGACGGAAAAATGGGTTGTGTTTCTATTGTGGTGATTCTACTCATGTTATATCAGCATGCTCTAAGCGCACTAAAAAGCTTGATAAATCTGTTTCCATTTGCACCTTACCGTCTAAGTTTATTCTATCTGTGACCCTGATTTGCTCTTTGTCATCTATTACCACGGACGCCTATGTCGACTCTGGCGCCGCTTTGAGTCTTATGGATTGGTCCTTTGCCAAACGCTGTGGGTATGATTTAGAGCCTTTGGAGACTCCTATTCCTCTGAAGGGGATTGACTCCACCCCATTGGCTAATAATAAACCACAATACTGGACACAAGTAACTATGCGTATTAATCCAGATCACCAGGAGATTATTCGCTTTCTGGTGCTGTATAATCTACATGATGATTTGGTGCTAGGATTGCCTTGGCTGCAATCTCACAACCCAGTCCTCGACTGGAGAGCTATGTCTGTGTTGAGCTGGGGATGTAAGGGGGCTCATGGGGATGTACCTGTGGTTTCCATTTCATCATCTATTCCCTCTGAAATTCCTGAGTTCCTGTCTGACTATCGTGACGTCTTTGAAGAATCCAAGCTTGGTTCGTTACCTCCGCACCGAGAGTGCGATTGTGCCATAGATTTAATCCCGGGTAGTAAATACCCAAAGGGTCGTTTGTTTAATCTGTCTGTGCCTGAACATGCTGCTATGCGAGAATATATAAAGGAGTCCTTGGAAAAGGGACATATTCGTCCATCGTCATCTCCCTTAGGAGCCGGTTTTTTCTTTGTGTCAAAAAAAGACGGCTCTTTGAGACCATGTATCGATTATCGGCTTTTGAACAAAATCACTGTTAAATATCAATACCCATTGCCGTTGCTGACTGATTTGTTTGCTCGCATAAAGGGGGCCAAGTGGTTCTCTAAGATTGACCTTCGTGGGGCGTATAATTTGGTGCGAATCAGGCAGGGGGATGAGTGGAAGACCGCATTTAATACGCCCGAGGGCCACTTTGAGTATTTAGTGATGCCTTTTGGTCTTTCAAATGCTCCGTCAGTTTTCCAGTCCTTTATGCATGATATTTTTCGCGATTATTTGGATAAATTTATGATTGTGTATCTGGATGATATTCTGATTTTTTCGGATGACTGGGACTCTCATGTCCAGCAAGTCAGGAGGGTTTTTCAGGTTTTGCGGTCTAATTCTTTGTGTGTGAAGGGTTCTAAGTGTGTTTTTGGGGTACAGAGGATTTCCTTTTTGGGATATATTTTTTCTCCCTCTTCCATTGAAATGGATCCTGTCAAGGTTCAAGCTATTTGTGATTGGACGCAGCCCTCTTCTCTTAAGAGTCTTCAGAAATTTTTGGGCTTTGCTAACTTTTATCGTCGATTTATTGCTGGTTTTTCGGATATTGCTAAGCCATTGACCGATTTGACTAAGAAGGGTGCTGATGTTGCTGATTGGTCCCCTGACGCTGTGGAGGCCTTTCGGGAGCTTAAGCGCCGTTTTTCCTCTGCCCCTGTGTTGCGTCAGCCTGATGTTGCTCTACCTTTTCAGGTTGAGGTCGACGCTTCTGAGATCGGAGCTGGGGCAGTGTTGTCGCAGAAAAGTTCTGACTGCTCCGTGATGAGGCCTTGTGCCTTCTTTTCCCGTAAATTTTCGCCCGATGAGCGGAATTATGATGTTGGGAATCGGGAGCTTTTGGCCATGAAGTGGGCTTTTGAGGAGTGGCGCCATTGGCTTGAGGGGGCCAGACATCAGGTGGTGGTATTGACTGACCACAAAAATTTGATTTATCTTGAGACCGCCAGGCGCCTGAATCCTAGACAGGCGCGCTGGTCATTATTTTTCTCTCGGTTTAATTTTGTGGTGTCATACCTACCGGGTTCTAAGAATGTTAAGGCGGATGCCCTTTCTAGGAGTTTTGAGCCTGACTCGCCTGGTAACTCTGAGCCCACAGGTATCCTTAAGGATGGAGTGGTATTGTCAGCCGTTTCTCCAGACCTGCGGCGGGCCTTGCAGGAGTTTCAGGCGGATAGACCGGATCGTTGCCCACCTGATAAACTGTTTGTTCCTGATGATTGGACCAGTAGAGTCATCTCTGAGGTTCATTCTTCTGCGTTGGCAGGTCATCCTGGCATTTTTGGTACCAGGGATTTGGTGGCAAGGTCCTTCTGGTGGCCTTCCCTGTCACGAGATGTGCGAGGCTTTGTGCAGTCTTGTGACGTTTGTGCTCGGGCCAAGCCTTGTTGTTCTCGGGCTAGTGGATTATTGTTGCCCTTGCCTATTCCTAAGAGGCCTTGGACGCACATCTCGATGGATTTTATTTCAGATCTGCCTGTTTCTCAGAAGATGTCTGTCATCTGGGTGGTGTGTGACCGTTTCTCTAAGATGGTCCATTTGGTTCCTCTGCCCAAGTTGCCTTCTTCTTCCGAGTTGGTTCCTCTGTTTTTTCAAAATGTTGTTCGTTTGCATGGTATTCCTGAGAATATCATTTCTGACAGAGGGACCCAATTCGTGTCTAGATTTTGGCGGGCATTCTGTGCTAGGATGGGCATAGATTTATCTTTTTTGTCCGCTTTCCATCCTCAGACGAATGGCCAGACCGAGCGGACTAATCAGACCCTGGAGACATATCTGAGGTGTTTTGTGTCTGCTGACCAGGATGATTGGGTTGCTTTTTTGCCATTGGCAGAGTTCGCTCTCAATAATCGGGCCAGCTCTGCCACTTTGGTGTCCCCGTTTTTCTGTAATTCGGGGTTTCATCCTCGATTTTCCTCTGGTCAGGTGGAATCTTCGGATTGTCCTGGAGTGGATGCTGTGGTGGAGAGATTGCATCAGATCTGGGGGCAGGTGGTGGACAATTTGAGGTTGTCCCAGGAGAAGACTCAGCTTTTTGCCAACCGCCACCGTCGTGTTGGTCCTCGGCTTTGTGTTGGGGATTTGGTGTGGTTGTCTTCTCGTTTTGTCCCTATGAGGGTCTCTTCTCCTAAGTTTAAGCCTCGGTTCATCGGCCCGTATAAGATATTGGAGATTCTTAACCCTGTTTCCTTCCGTTTGGACCTCCCTGCATCCTTTTCTATTCATAACGTTTTTCATCGGTCATTATTGCGCAGGTATGAGGTACCTGTTGTGCCTTCCGTTGAGCCTCCTGCTCCGGTGTTGGTTGAGGGTGAGTTGGAGTACGTTGTGGAGAAAATCTTAGACTCTCGTGTTTCCAGACGGAGACTCCAGTATCTGGTCAAGTGGAAGGGATACGGCCAGGAGGATAATTCTTGGGTGAATGCATCTGATGTTCATGCCTCTGATTTGGTTCGTGCCTTTCATAGGGCCCATCCTGATCGCCCTGGTGGTTCTGGTGAGGGTTCGGTGCCCCCTCCTTGAGGGGGGGGTACTGTTGTGAATTTGGATTCTGGGCTCCCCCGGTGGCTACTGGTGGAATTGAACTGGTGTCTTCATCTTCTCTGTTCACCTGTTCCCATCAAGATGTGGGAGTCGCTATATAACCTTGCTGCTCTGTTAGTTGCTTGCCGGTCAACAATGTTATCAGAAGCCTCTCTGTGCTTGTTCCTGCTCCTAGACAACTACTAGATAAGTTGGACTCTTGTCCATGTTTGTTTTTGCATTTTTGTTCCAGTTCACAGCTGTAGTTTCGTTACTGTGTCTGGAAAGCTCTTGTGAACAGGAATTGCCACTCTGGTGTTATGAGTTAATGCCAGAGTTTTAAAGTAATTTCTGGATGGTGTTTTGATAGGGTTTTCAGCTGACCATGAAAGTGTCCTTTCTGTCTTCTGCTATGTAGTAAGTGGACCTCAAATTTGCTAAACCTATTTTCATACTACGTTTGTTATTTCATCTTAATTCACCGCCAATACATGTGGGGGGCCTCTGTCTCCTTTCGGGGTATTTCTCTAGAGGTGAGCTAGGACTAATATTTTCCTCTGCTAGCATTATTTAGTCCTCCGGCTGGTGCTGGGCATCTAGAATCAACGTAGGCATGCTACCCGGCCACTGCTAGTTGTGCGTTAGGTTTAGTTCATGGTCAGCTCAGTTCCCATCTTCCAAGAGCTAGTTCCTATATATGCTGATGCTATGTTCTCTTGCCATTGAGAACATGACAGGGTTAGGGTTAGGGTTTTCTTGTTTTTTCTTGTGTTTTCTTGAGTTTTTCTATAAAAACGCAGCAAACGCATGTGCTTGAAAATGCATGCGTTTCCATAGACAGCAATGCATTTTTTTGCCGCGAATAAACGCATGCGTTTTTTTGCGGCAAAAAAATGCAGCTAGAAATTACTACAGGTTGCATTTCTGCAACTAAACGCACGCGTCAAAAAACGCATGCGCTGCCGAAAACGCGTCAAAACGCATGCTAAAAAAACGCATGCGTGTTTAATGTTAAGTATAGAAAAAAAAACGCATGCGTTTTTTAGCGCTAAAACTCTGCAGATCAAAACGCAAGTGTGAAACCAGCCTAACACTAACTTTATTAAACATGTACTGTAGACAAAATGCATACTGTAAAAAACAAACAGCAAAAGTTCTAAGGGTATGGCTGGCGTCACACTAGCGAGTTTTACGGACGTAAGAGCGCAGAAAATACGTCCGTAAAACTCGCCAAACAAACGGCACAATTATTCTCAATGGGTCTGGTCCTATCAGCCGTATATTACGGATCCGTATTATACGGCTTTCTACTGCCGTACAAAATCGCAGCATGCTGCGTTTGTCAGCGTATTGCGCAAATAATACGCCAATGAAAGTCTATGGGGGCGAGAAAAATACGGATTCCACACGGACCAGCAGTGTGACTTGCGAGAAATACGCAAAGGTGTTAGTGAAAAGCCGGTAATTCAATTGCCGGCTTTTCATTTCTCCTTCCCCGACCCGACAGGATATGAGACATGGTTTACATACAGTAAACCATCTCATATCCCCTTTTTTTTGCATATTCCACACTACTAATGTTAGTAGTGTGTATGTGCAAAATTTGGGTGCTGTAGCTGCTAAAATAAAGGGTTAAATCGCGGAAAAATTTGGCGTGGGCTCCCGCGCAATTTTCTCCGCCAGAGTGGTAAAGCCAGTGACTGAGGGCAGATATTAATAGCCTAGAGAGGGTCCATGGTTATTGGCCCCCCCTGGCTACAAACATCTGCCCCCAGCCACCCCAGAAAAGGCACATCTGGAAGATGCGCCTATTCTGGCACTTGGCCACTCTCTTCCCACTCCCGTGTAGCAGTGGGATATGGGGTAATGAAGGGTTAATGCCACCTTGCTATTGTAAGGTGACATTAAGCCAGATTAATAATGGAGAGGCGTCAATTATGACACCTATCCATTATTAATCCAATTGTCTGAAAGGGTTAAAAAACACACACATGTTATTAAAAAGTATTTTAAACAAACAGGTTGTTTTAGTATTTTATTGCTCTCTCAATCCATCCGGAAGACCCTCGCTTAGCAAAATAATAAACCAACAATATACATACCTTCGGATGAACTGTCAGGTCCCACGAAGTAAATCCATCTGAAGGGGTTAAATCATTTTACAGCCAGGAGCTGCGCTAAAGCACTGCTCCTGGTTGTAAAAACCCCGGGTGCTGAAAGGAAAGCTGGGTGATCTGTACTTACATTGAGTTGCGGTGAGGCGCCCTCTTGGAAAGTAGACCCCTAAGGAACTAATCTAGATGTGTGGTGAGCATTTTGACCCACCAAGTGCTTCACAGTTTATAATGTAGAGCCGTAAAAATAAAAAATAATATTTTTTCACAAAAATGATCTTTTCGCCCCCAATTTTTATTTTCCCAAGGGTAACAGAAGAAACTGGACCCCAAAAGTTGTTGGCCAATTTGTCCCGAGTATGCTGATACCCCATATGTGGGAGGAACCACCGTTTGGGCGCATAGCAGAGCTCGGAAGGGAAGGAGCGCCGTTTGGAATGCAGACTTAGATGGATTGGTCTGCAGGCATCACGTTGCATTTGCAGAGCCACTGATGTACCTAAACAGTAGAAACCCCTGTGGTGATATGCTACCTGAGTGTGTTTGGGGGACACTCTCTTGGCATAGGATTCAAGCACTCAGGCACGATATCGCACACAAATCAGTCCATACTGTTTATTAATTGTCATAAACCGCACCGTAAGTCATCACCAGCTTACACATAGTCTGCTACTTTAACACGTGTGGCTTTGCATAGCATTCAATAGTCCTGACTTAACTCTCTAGTCACCAGGTGACTGCACAGTTCAGCAACTGTCATAGGTTGGCGCACACAGTTCTTTTCCCCATACCAGGGGTTACCTCTCTGGAGGTCCTGCTCCACAGGTTAACTCCACGTCAGTCCCAGGTCCTCAACACGGACTGTCCAGGTCGACGGTCTCTCAGTGCTTCCAGGACGTCTCCACTCCCAAGTGACTCCAACACTGACTGTCCAGGTCGACGGCTTCTCAGTGCTTCCAGGACACCTCCACTCCCAGGAGACTCCAACACACAGACCACTCAGTGCCAAAACCCAACCATGTGCTATTCAGGAATCCTATTCCCCAGGACTTCCAACACAAGCTTCCAGGGCCTTGCACTTGGACCATTCAGATCCACCCACAGGAACCCTGTGACCCACACCCTGGTCAGATTACATACCTGTAACCACTCCCTTGGGTGGGAGTGTGGGTGTGTGTGGCTAGTTTGACCCTCCTGTGATAGAAATATATATATCATGTAGATCTCACTTGCATGTATACTGCTCTATAATCATATATACTCATATACTCACAGCTAATATATACATTATAATCAATGGCTTAAAATGGCTGACATAAACTGATATAAGCCAGACAGATTGTATGGGGTTTTCCATCTCAAAAGCGGAACAACGCCAGATGTACTAAGTGATGATCAGATGTCTCAACTCTGTCCTAGATACAGAAAGATGCAGAGAGCTCAATTTTAGTTGCTTAATCAACATTCATATGTGCATTAATCACAATATTCCATATATGTTTAGATAACTAATGACAGAAGAGCTAGACAATATGGAAATTAACTAACCACCCCTAACAACCCCTAACCACTCCTTTCTATATGCAATCATAAAACTATGTATGTACAATAAAGTATCAGTATTGATGAAATGTTGTTCTGTCACAATGGTGTACAGTCCATTCTTGATGAGCGCTCAAAATACTCAGTCTTATTGGGAATGGCCACAGCACACACAGTAATAAATTTATCCAAACCAAATTTCCATATCAAATGGCGCCCAACGTGGGGCAATGGACGAAATGCACACGGGGACCCTGCTGACCGGAGAGACAGAGGTGTTGGTCACGGCCTTGGTTCACGGGACGGAGACTGCGCAGCTCCATAAGTAAGGTAAGAAACTGTTATCATCTTACCTGAAAGTCCCCTGTGCCCAGTCTGGGTCTATATCATTAGCCGGTCAGGTGTGGTCACCACCGCATTCCCAGGTAGTGTAAAAAGTCCAAAGCCTGTATCCAAACCCTGGGATATAAGTCAAGGTGTCTGCTGTGTGCCGTGTATGTGTTCTGTGTTTGTGTAAGATCCGGGAGAAGGAAGGAAGTGACTGTTTTGTTTGTGGTGGCTGGGTAACAGACGGCAGGAGGTCAAATCGCTCGATAAGCTATCAGATTCTCGTGCAACAGGAGGGACAGGTGGTCCCGGGACAGGCAGTCTCATGTTCCAGGCTCAGATGGTGATAGCTTAGAGGGCTGCCACAGATTCCCGTAGCCGGGGCCAGTCAGGACGACCGGAGCGGAGGGTGGTAGATTTCCCGGGCATATGCGTGCCCAGTGCGATTGATAGTTGTCTGTTCCCAGAACGGCCTGCACGTGTCACAGAATAATAAAAGGGGCATCTCCCAGATGTCTATCTGTTTCTGCTTGTGTCAAGTATTGTTACTTTATTGTACATTATCAATAGATGGTGATATCAGTCCTCCCCCCTCTGCACCCAGGGCTGAGCTGTCTGCTACCTGATGTGTCTGGAGGCTGCCCACTGCATTGTGTGTAGGGGGATTTTCACCTTCTTTTCCCAATATCACAACTGGCAATGGCTGGATTGTGCCAGGGACATAGCAGGGGTGCCTTGTGCTGCAAGCACCACATTGTTTGAATTGGGCGTTGGCCCAGCAGAAGAAGAAGAAGAGGAAGATGAAGGAGGAGGGGTTGATGAAAAGAGTGAAGGAGGAAAGAGGTGTGGAGAAGGAGAATGAGGAGATAGAGAGAGATAGAAAGGTGTGGTATAGAGAAACGGGGAGAATCAGGGTGTGCAGAAGGAGGTGGAGAGAGAGAGAGAAAGAAGAAACAGGAGGATTGGTTGAAGGGAGTAAAAAAAGGAGGGAGGAGAAGGGGAAGGAGGTGTGGAGAAGAAGGAGATGGAGGAGTGAGGAACAGAGGAAGGAAAGATGGGAGGTGTGGTGGAGAGAGAGAAGGAGGAGAAAGGAGGAGTGGAGATGGGTGTGGAGAAGGAAGAGAAGGAGGAGATAGGTGTGGTGGGGGAGTGGAAAAGGAGGAGAGAGAGAGAGGGTGAGGAGAAGAGGGAGAAGAAGATGGGAGGTGAGGAGGAGAGAGATAGAGAGGGAGAGAGAGAAGAGAAAAGTGTGGAGAAAGAGGAGAGGAAGGGAGAGTGAGAGAGAAGAATGAGGAGAGAAAGAGTGACCGAGAAAAAGGAGGATAGAGAAGAACAAGAACAATAGAGAGGAGCAATGATGCCTTCTCCCTGTAGGGAGGGACGGGGCGCGCCACATACTGTGCAAAAAAAACCCAAAAACTCCCTATACCATGGATTCTGCTGAGAGCAGACTGCGCAGATCCAATACCTCAAATTACCCTTAAAGTGGATGGAGTTGTCAGATCTTTTCTTCTGCACACCGGTGCAAGTGTGATGAGACCTGTGGAACTCGCTGATCCCACCTGCCTATCAGAATCCTCTGTGCCTCGCATGTGCATTGATGGTCAAGTCAGACATTCTCAGCTTACAAAGTCACTGAGCGTGTGCACTCAGCCAGGACACTCTATCCTGTCCCAGTTTGTGGTGTCAAGGACCTTCCATTCAACCTGCTGGGAGCAAACCTACTGCAGAAGCTGAAGGCAACCACAGTGTTCCAGGAAGATGGGACGGTGACACTTTCTTCATCCCTGACCCAAGAAGAATCATGCTGGTGGCCCTACAAGAACCTTAAACAACCCATGAGGCCTACCCAAGGAGGTACTGGACGTAGTACCAGAACGTCTATGGTCTAAGGGACCCCAGGACGTGGGGAAACCTCAAGTTACCCCATTACGGGTGTCACTCAAGCCAGGTACCCCGTACCCTCGTAAGGCCTATAGTCAAGCTGCCTCTGACCAACTGAAGGTCTACCTGGAAATAGGAATCATTGTTCCTTGCACATCGCCTTGCAATACCCCGCTTCTCCCGGTCAAGAAAAAGACTGTAAAAGGAGAGCCAGCCAAGTTCAGAATGGTACATGACCTGAGAGCTGTGAATGACGCCATGATGTTTGAAACTCCAATTGTGCCGAATCCGCACACTCTGCTCTCGAATGTGCCTGCCACAGCAAAAGTGTTCACAGTGACCGACCTGGCTAATGCTTTCTCCAGTGTTCCCCTTCATCCGGAAGACCAGTGCCTGTTTGCCTTAACGCACCAGGGGGGACACCACACATGGACAGTGATGCCACAGTGAGCCCAGAACAGCCCTTCACAGTTCACAAAAGCAATGTCCACAGTCCTCACCAACTGGGTCACAGAACATGCAGAAGTAACCCTGCTACAATACGTGGACAATCTACTCCTTCGTGCAGTTGGCTTTGACACGTGTAAAGCCCATTTCTTGTATCTCCTACTCTACCTGGCGGAGCAGCATTGCAAAGTCTCAAAGAACAAAGTCCAGTGGTGTCTGAAGCGAGTTACGTTCCAGAGACACTGTATTGCTCACCAGGTGAAACACCTGACAGATGACCGGAAGACCACAGTGGAGAAGATGGTTCCTCCAACAACTCCAAAGGTGCTACAGGCCTTCCTTGGTCTAGTTTCGTATTGCAGAGCCTGAATCCCTGATGCTTTAGTCCTAATGCAGCCACTGTGTGAATATGTCAGCGTGACCCCATTCCTCCTGACAGATGCAGCCTTCAGCTCGTTCAAGAAGTTAAAAGGCTCTGTAGTCTCAGCGCCAGCACTAGGCCTATCTAACTATGAGAAGCCATTCCGTCTCTACTTGATGGGAAAAGAAGGCCTTGCTACTGGAGTCCTGATGCAGCTTCAGGGGCGAAAGCAGAGACCTTTGGACTACTTTTCAGCTCGCCTGGATCCAGTTGCAAGGGGAGCCTCTTACTCCTGCATGAGAGCAGCAGTTGCAGCACACGCCCTCATGGACTGATGCTGACATCATTGGAAAAACCATTGGAAATCCTGGCTCCGCATGACATCTCAGCAATCCTCAACCAAACCCAGCCAAAACATCTCTCCACCGCCAGACATCTTCGCCTACAGTGCTCTCTACTCCTGCCCGACAATATCACCAACTGCAGATGCACAGTCCTCAATCTGTCCACTCTACTCCCACTCCCAAGGGGGGATACAGATATGGATCCTCAGATACAAATTCTGATCAAGATCAAAATCTGAATGATACCTTCCGCAGGGATCTGGATTTGCTCCGGACGGATGACCATGATTGCCTCAGCATCATGCAACAGGAAACAGCAGGACTACCCAAGGTGGCAGAAGAGCCACTGACCAACCCAGAGTTGATCCTCTATGTGGATGGCTCCAGATTTGCAGATGATGAAGGAAGATTCCACACGGGATGTGCAGTGACCAGCAATCAAGAGATCCTGTCGGTCCAGAAGTCTGCTGCCTAGTCTATCAGCCCAGGAAGCAGAACTGATAGCGCTGACGAAGGCCTACCAGATGGCAGAAGACAAGACTGCGAAAATGTATACCGATTTGAGGTACTCACATGGCATAGCACATGACTTTGGGCCCATCTGGGCTGCAAGGGACTTCATCACAGCAAGCAGAACAACCGTGAAGCATCATGGAGCCATTAAGGACCTGCTGAACGCACTTCAACTTCCAAATGTGGTGGCAGTACTAAAAGTCAAAGCGCATGGAAAACTAAACACAGTAGAGGCATGAGGCAACAACATGGTGGATATGGCAGCCAAAGAAGCAGTCAAAGGAAGACAATATGGAAAAGTGGGAGAGGACGTAGAGCCGGACGGCTACTACATGACGACTGAAGACAAGAAACCTGACCAGATGACGTCCTGGGATCTGCTCAAAAAGCTGCAAGAGCAAGCCCCAAAGGACAAGAAGGAATGCTGGATGCAGAAGAGAGCAACACATGAAGAAGGAAGGGTATACGCAATGGACTACAAACCCTGTTTACCCCGAAGCATCTACCCTATGGTGGGTCAGTGGGCACATGGGCCCACACACAGATTAAAGACACAGATGAATGATCTGATTGGTGCTTACTGGTTCGCTCCAGGGATCCCCACCCTAACAGCCAAGTTCACTAGCAGCTGTCTGACCTGCGGCAAATGCAACCCTGGAAGAA
The DNA here is from genome assembly GCF_051348905.1 of Ranitomeya variabilis. Classification (NCBI taxonomy): domain Eukaryota; kingdom Metazoa; phylum Chordata; class Amphibia; order Anura; family Dendrobatidae; genus Ranitomeya; species Ranitomeya variabilis. The sequence continues at coordinate 311,064,988 of NC_135232.1, forward strand.
TGGAGAAAGTTCCCACACATCATCTTGCCAGACCACTGTACCCCTTCCAGAGGATTCAGATAGACCACATCCAAATGCCGCCAAGTGGAGGTTTCGAATATGCCCTTGTGGCCGTGGACGTGTTCCCAGGATGGCCAGAAGCTTTCCTAGTGAGGAACCAGTCAGCAAAGACTACTGCAAAGAAGCTACTCCAGGGACGAGATATGCAGCTATGGGGTCCCAGAAGTGATAGAGAGTGACCAGGGACCCGCATTCACAGCAAATCTCACATGAGAGATCTGGTCAGCAGTAGGGTCAGACTTAGGCATACACACTCCAAATCACACTACTCAGTGTTATGCACACTCCCAGAGGCCCAGAAAAGCTGTCACCATATGAAATTTTGTTTGGGTCTAGTCCCAGGTTAGAGGTATCCTTTCCCTCAGCAGCTGACTATGCAATATGATACTTTGTTTGCTTATGTAATTGAACTCACCAAGAAACTTGCTAAAGGTACCGTCACACTCAGCGACGCTGCAGCGATATAGACAAGGAGCCGATCGCTGCAGCGTCGCTGTTTAGGTCGCTGTAGAGACGTCAAACACAGCAGCTCCAGAACGATGCAGGAGCGATCCTGTGACGTAACGGTGACTCACTTATCGTTCTCACAGGTTGTTAGCTCCATGTAAAACATTGCTGGCATCGTTGCTTTTGCTGTCAAACACGACAATACACGCTGACCTGACGACCAAATAAAGTTCTGGGACTTCTAGCTCCGACCAGCGATATCACAGCGGGATCCAGATCGCTGCTGCGTGTCAAACACAACGAGATTGCTAACCAGGATGCTGCAACGTCATGGATCGTTGTCGTTCTCGTTGTAAAGTTGCTGAGTGTGAAGGTACCTTAACATCCATTCTTGAGTTTTTTTCTTCATTGCCAGATCCAGATTCAGTGTCCGGTACGTACTCCTTGAAGCCAGGAGACTGGGTGTTGGTGAAAAAGTTTGTAAGGAGAACACCACTCGATCCCAGATTTGATGGTCCTGTTCAAGTACTGCTGATGACACCAACCTCTGTGAAACAAGAGGGAAGACCCACTTGGATCCACTCATCGCATTGCAAGAAAGCTCCCCTACCAGAAGATGACACCCAAGCCAGAATGATGTTGTGGATGCCCTGCCTGACCAAATAGATGACCTACCTGATAAAGAATACACACCGCTCACTACACATGCTGTTGACTAAGAGATTGATTGCAATGAACCCCCGTTAGGGACAGATCTCCTGACCGCCCATTTGCGAAAAGTCTGTACAGAGTGGGGCGCAGGCGTTAGGCTTGCGTCAGTTCACCGGCAGCACAAAAGAGTTGCAGCGCTTTGGGACAGAAGGCTAGGATTAGGGCAAGTGATATCTAAGGGTGGCTTGTGATAGAAATATATATATCATGTAGATCTCACTTGCATGTATACTGCTCTATAATCATATATACTCATATACTCACAGCTAATATATACATTATAATCAATGGCTTAAAATGGCTGACATAAACTGATATAAGCCAGACAGATTGTATGGGGTTTTCCATCTCAAAAGCGGAACAACGCCAGATGTACTAAGTGCTGATCAGATGTCTCAACTCTGTCCTAGACACGGAAAGATACAGAGAGCTCAATTTTAGTTGCTTAATCAGCATTCATATGTGCATTAATCACAATATTCCACATATGTTTAGATAACCAATGACAGAGGAGCTAGACAATATGGTAATTAACTAACCACCCCTAACAACCCCTAACCACTCCTTTCTATATGCAATTATAAAACTATGTATGTACAATAAAGTATCAGTATTGATGGAATGTTATTCTGTCACAATGGTGTACAGTCCATTCTTGATGAGCGCTCAAAATACTCAAGTCTTATTGGGAACGGCCACAGCACACACAGGGATAAATTTATCCAAACCAAATTTCCATATCACTCCTATCTCTCCTAACTAGCCCTGCCAGTCTCCCATTAGAACTACACAATTATTTGTGGGACTACAGGTCCCAGAACACAACATAACTTTAGACTGACATCACAGTGTGTCTTCCTCTGCGACACACATACCGGTCATTTATAATCCTGCCGGACTTTGTCTCACCACCACAGTTATACATCCAAGCGCACCCTGCAGCGCACATACAGCGCCCCCTGGCAGTAAAATTGGTTACTGCGCCACATCCCCCACAAGTGACCCCATATTGGGCTAGACCCCCCAAGGAACTTATCTAGATGTGTTGTGAGAACTTTGAACCCCCAAGTGTCTCACTACAGTTTATAACACAGAGCTGTGAAAATAAGAAATCCTTTTTTTCCACAAAAATTATTTTTTAGACCCGGTTTTGTATTTTCCCAAGGGTAACAGGAGAAATTGGACCCCAAAAGTTGTTGTCCAATTTGTCCTGAGTACGCTGATACCCCATATGTTGGGGTAAACCCATGTTTAGGCACATGGGAGAGCTCGGAAGGAAAGGAGCACTGTTTTACTTTTTCAACGCAGAATTGGCTGGAATTAAGATCGTACACCATGTCGCGTTTGGAGAGCCCCTGAGTTAATATTCCCGGTTTTCCAAGTCACCTTGTGAATGATCTTGCCCTTTGTTAAGATGGAGTTTGCTGTTTTTTCTGCCCTACTTCCTCTTTGTATGTTTAAAACCAGGCTCAGGTGTCAGCTTCCTTGCTGGAGTATTCTGCTTCCGTTCCCCTTCAGCTCAGCTGCTTGTTCTACTGTGCTTCTACCCATGGCTCTTGACATTCTCTGCTTATGTAAGCTACACCCTCTAAGTTATCTTTAGTCTGTTGACTTTGGAACTTAACCCTTGGTTCACTCCTCCTGGTAAGAACTGTTTCTGAACTGTGTTTTTGAACTATGTTGCTGGACTGTGTTTTGCTAGTTAATCCTTCATTTACTCCCCTCGGTGGGAGCTGCTGGAATCTACACCAGTATAATACTTTAATGTGAACTTGTTTCCTGACTTACCCGTGTTTCTGCCACAACTGAGATCAACTTGAGAACTAGTTTCTGGACTTACCTGTGTTCATTCCACACCTGGGAGTAACCTGTGGACTTGTTCTAGACTTGTTCTGCCGGGTTTTTCAGAGGATTTTTATGATTGGCAGCCATCACACACTAAAAGACGCTTTTTATTGCAAAAAAATAGTTTTTGCGTCTCCACATTTTGAGAGCTATAATTTTTCCATATTTTGGTCCACAGAGACATGTGAAGTCTTGTTCTTTGTGGGACGAATTTACTTTTTTTTTGTACCATTTTCGGGCTCTTGACATTTTTTGATCGCTTTTTATTTCGATAATATTGGTAAAGCAGTTTTAGTCTTCGGGTCAGAATCATTACAGCAATACCTCATTTATATAATTTTTGTATGTTTTGGAGCTTTTGTACGATAAAAACTATTTTATATAAAAAATAATTATTTTTGCATCACTTTATTCTGGGGACTATAACTTTTTAATTTTTTTGTTGAATACGCTGTATGGCGGCTCGTTTTTTGTGGGACAAGATGCTGTTTTCAGCGGTACCATGGTTATTTATATCAATCTTTTTGATCTCGTGTTATTCCACTCTTTGTTTGGCGGTATGATAATAAAGCGTTGTTTTTTGCCTCTTTTTTTTTTTTTTACGGTGTTCACTGAAGGGGTTAACTAGTGTAACAGTTTTATAGGTCGGGTCGTTACGGATGCGGCGATACTAAATATGTGTACTTTTATTCTTTTGTTTTTTTATTTAGATAAAGAAATAATAATAATAATAATCTTTATTTTTATATAGCGCTAACATATTCAGCAGCGCTTTACATTTTTTGCACACATTATCATCACTGTCCCCGATGGGGCTCACAATCTAAATTCCCTATCAGTATGTCTTTGGAATGTGGGAGGAAACCCATGCAAACACGGAGAGAACATACAAACTCTTTGCAGATGTTGTCCTTGGTGGTTTTTTTTCACATGTAAATATTATTTTTTTTAACTTTTTTACATTGCCCCGGGGGGGACATCACAGTACAGTGACAGATCGCTGATCTCACACTTTGCAATGCACTGTGTCAGATCAGCGATCTGACAGGCACTGCAGGGAGGCTTCCCAGTGCCTGCTCTGCTCTGAGGGAGGAGGAGGTAGGAGACCCTCGGAGCAACGCAATCACATCGCGTTGCTTCGAGGGTCTCAGGGAAGCACTCAAGGAGCCCCCTCCCTGCGCGATGCTTCCCTATGCCACCAGAACGCTGTGATCATCTTTGACCGCTCCTGGCACCTAGTACCAGATGTCAGCTGCGATAGTCCCCCTGTGAGCGCGGCTGATCACGCTGGACGTACTATCCCATCACTGGGAATTAAGTCCCAGGTCACCTCGACGGGATAGTAAGTCCAATGGGATTAAGGGGTTAAAGGACTTTAGTCTGGGTGTGTGTGTTTTTATGGGGTTAGTAATGGGGGTGTCTTATTGGCGCCTCTCTATTACTAACCTCTGGGCTTGATGTCACCTCTGGGCTTGAGTCATTATCTCAGTAAATTAGAATACTTTATGACACCAGCTTGAAAAAAAATGATTTGAACATCTGAAATGTTGACCTACTGCAATATATAGTATTTTCAGTCATTGCACTCAATACTTGGTCGGGGCTCCTTTTACAACAATTACTGCATCAATGCAGCATGGCATGGAGGCGATCAGCCTGTAGCACTGCTGAGGTGTTATGGAAGCCCAGGTTGCTTTGATAGCAGCCTTCAGCTCGTCTGCATTGTTTGGTCTGGTGTCTCTCATCTTCCTCTTGACAGTACCCCATAGATTCTAGAGTTAAGGTCAGACTAGTTTGCTGGCCAATCAAGCACAGTGATACTGTTGTTTTTAAAACAGGTATTGGTACTTTTGGCAGTGTGGACAGGTGCCAAATTCTGCTGGAGAATTAAATTTCTATCTCCAAAAAGCTTGTCAGCAGAGAGAAGCATGAAGTGCTCTAAAATTTCCTGGTAGACGGCTGCACTGACTTTGGTATTGATTAAACACAGGGCACCTATACCAGCAGATGACATCTGCTCCCCAAACCATCATTGATTGTGGAAACTTCACACTAGACCTCAAGCAGCTTGGCTTGTCTGTCTCTCCACTCTTCCTCCAGATTGATTTCCAAGGTTTAGTGTGACGTATCTGCAGCACCCCAGAGTCCTGGTCGTTGCAGTACTGTTGCTCCGCCACTAAGGGGAGTGATGGTACGTCTGATGGCACTTAAGGAGTTCACCTGACCAGGTATCACAGTCACATATTACACTTCACACTCTGGCCTCCAGGGGGAGCAAAGGGTTCTATGTATTAGGCCACTCCTCACAATCTGGTAAAACTGGGGGTTGGATAGGAAGTTAGACAGAAGCTGACTGGGTTTGATCCAGGCAACATCCTGTGGCAGGGGGTGTTGCAGGGGAAGATTCAGGGGGGTCCCTGCCAGGGGTGGGATCCGGACAGAGGCCTAGCGAAAAGGACAGATCGTTACGGAACCGCACCTGCACCTGATTGCGGTGGTATCTTAAGAAAGGATAACAAGCGAGGTTTATTGTGGAGAAGTGAGAAACGAGATCACAGCACAAAGGAGAATAGAACCAGTAGGAGTCATGCCTTAAGATCGTGGCAACATCCTACTGAGGCGCGTAGCCGGTGGCCGGAACGCCGAGGAAGTATTGGGCTCCAAGCATTACTTCAAACAGCAGCAGGGCAGTTGACTTTAGGTTGGCTGTCTCACCTAAATCACCTAAGCAGACATAGGAGGCAATTGTGGGAGAGGGGCGACTCTAGGGTCCCGGAAGAACTCCAGGCCTACCCGTCATATGGGTGCGTCCTAGCCATATCATCTGGGGGACGGAGAAGAACATCAGAACAGAAACGAGAGTTGTGAGAAAGAACATCAGAAACAGACACGACAGTTATGAGGACTATCCCGTGGTGCTCAGCAGGGAGGTACTACAACACACAGGCGCTAGAAGGTAGGCACTGATTTCCACCTGCAAAGGGAACTCTGGATGTGCCTTCGGACTGGCCGGTCTCAGCCAGCCCTGTTAGCAGTGCTCTGGATTGCGGACCCTGAAGCCTTCAGTAAAGAGGTAAAGAGACTGCAACCCTTTGTCCTCGTTATTCATCGCGACTTGCACCACGCAACACCATAACACCTTTCATTGGACGCCCCTTAGCAGGGTCACGGACCGGGTCTAGCCACCGTGACAACCCCAGGACCGAGACAGAGAGGCCTGGTATCGAGTACCCCGCGGCCCTGCGTCTGGGGGCGCTCCATATCCACAATCAATGATGGTTTCGGGAGCCATGTTTTCTGCTGGTGTAGGTCCACTGTGTTTTATCAAGACCAAAGTAACCTCAGCCATCTACTGTGAAATTTTAGAGCACTTCATGATTCCCTCTGCCGACAAGCATTTTGGCGATGGAAATTTAATTCTCCAGCAGGACTTGGCACCTGTCCACACTGCCAAAAGTACCAATACCTGGTTTAAAAGCAACAGTATCACTGTACTTAATTGGCCAGCAAACTAGTCTGACCTTAACCCCATAGAGAATCTATTGGGTACTGTCAAGAGGAAGATGAGAGACACCAGACCCAACAATGCAGACGAGCTGAAGGCTGCTATCAAAGCAACCTGGACTTCCATAACACCTCAGCAGTGCCACAGACTGATCGCCTCCATGCCAAGCAGCATTGATGCATACATTGATGCAAAAGGAGTCTCGACCAAGTATTGAGTGCATTTACTGAACATGCAGTTCAGTAGGCCAACATTTCGGATGTTAAAATCATTTTATTTGCATATTTGCATGCAGGTGAAAAATGGGACCCCAAAGTCAATGTTACTGTCACCCCAGTCCGACACTGGTTGCAGTGCTTGCACAAGTGCTGTGACTCATTGTAACAGCACTTGTGCTGATCTTTATGGGGTGTGAAGAGTCCCACTGATCTGATAATACTGCCCTATTCTAAGTATCAATAATCTAAACCTCAAGGCACTGAGTCAGAAATTACTTCTGACAGATTACTGCTATTTATTCTGTAAAATTGTGAATGCAGCTGTTGGCTATTAACAGCTTGTAATCGATGATGAGTATAAGATACAGTAAAGAAATATTAGATCTTTTCACTTATCCAATATTCTCATAGTGTTCTGTCCATTATAAACAAGTACTCATTATAGTCTATGGGCATGCTCACATGTCCAGCTTTTTTATAGATAAATTTACGCTATCCGTGTCGCATCATAATGCTGTCCACTTTTCACTGTCAAATAGGTAGAAGTTGGAAAATGTTGATCTTTTTTAATCCTTTCATACAAAAACCCCACTTATGGTAAAAATGTACATCGTGACCAAAAAAATGACAAAAATCGTTTAAAAATCATTGACCAAAATGTATCCATATAAGGGGATACATATGATTCCTCATTGCAGTTCTTGAAGAGAAACACATTTTATGAGCCCAGATTTATATATGAACCAGACACCTAAATAAACTCTAGAAGAAAAGCTATAATATCTGACGGCATCACAAAATGTGTCAACTAGGGTTGAGCAAAACGGATAGGACAAATTCAAAAATCGCCGACTTTCGGCAAAGTCGGGTTTCATGAAACCCGACCCGATCCTAGTGTGGGATCGGCCATGAGGTCGGCGATCTGCGTGCCAAAGTCGCGTTTCGTATGACACATTCAGCGCAATTTTTCAGCCAATGAAGGAGGACGCAGAGTGTGGGCAGCGTGATGACATAGGTCTCGGGCCCCACCATCTTAGAGAAGGGCATGACAGTGATTGGCTTGCTTTCTGCGGCGTCACAGGGGCTATAAAGAGGAGTGCACGCCGACCACCATCTTACTTCTGCCGATCGTAGCATAGGGAGAGATTGCTGCAGCTTCATCAGAAGAAGGGATATAGTTAGAGAGGGAAGATTAACCCCCAAACTGCTTGTGCTGTAGCGATTTCCACTGTCCAACACCACCTTTTTTTTGCAGGGATAGTGGAGGCTATATTTTTGTGCATCAGCTCTGTAGCTTATTAGGCTGCATTATAAGGCCCCCTGATAGCTGCATTGCTGTTTGCACGCTGCTGTGCAAACCAACTGCTTTTTTAAAAGCAAAAATCCTGTTGCTCCTTTCTGCACAGTTATCTTGTTTATTTGTCCACACCTTTGTGTGCAGCAGTCCTTTTTATTGCTGCCATACTTGTCCTGAGATCACTGTAGGGAGATTGAAATTGTACTACAGTCCTTGTATTTTTTCATATATCAGCCAGCCACTTTCTGCCACTTACATTGCGTTGTTTTATACACTGGGCCTCAGTTTTGGTTCAGTCTCCAAGGAAAAAAGGGAGATTCAAATTCTCACAAAGTGGATATATTTCAGTACTGTTAGTTTGTCGTATATCAGCCAGCCACATTCTGCCACTTACATTGCGTTGTTTTTATACACTGGGCCTGAGTTTTGGTTCATTCTCCAAAAAAAAGGGAGATTTAAATTCTCAACAAGTTTATATACACCTTCTACCTTGTTTTACAGTACCATATAACAGTTGTTGTTTTGGTTAGATTTTCCAAAAAATGAGGAAGTCTGGTGGAAGAGCCCGTGGGCGTAGGTTGCCAGCTGGTACTGATGGTGGTGGTGGTGGTGCTGCTGCATCTGGTGGTAGTGGCAAAAGCACAATAGCACCTAAGGCTGGAGGTGTTGAGCCAGCGTCATCGTCTGGCTACACAAGGCCTCGAAGGCTCCCTTATCTGGGAGTAGGAAAACAGCTTTTAAAGCCGGAGCAGCAGGAAAAAGTTTTGGCTTTCCTTGCTGATTCAGCCTCTAGCTCTTTCGCCTCCTCTTCAGAAAGTTCCAAATATAAAAGCAGCGAGTCGTCAGTGGATGCTCCCGGTCAGGAACAAGATGTTTCCTTGTGTCCTTCACCCAAACCAAAAGTGAAGGATGCGTCAGGCGACACTACAGGTTACTCCATGGAGCTCTTTACACATACCGTGCCTGGGTTAGAAAGGGAAATTGTTAACTGCCCATTACAAGATGAATCGGACATGGAGTGCACTGATGCACAGCCACAGCTAGATTATTATGCTGTTCCATTGACTCAGATCACTACATTGCCCTCGCAGTGTACTGAGCCAGAATCTGACCCTGATGAGACTATGGTGCCCCGTCCCGAACGCTATAGCACCTTACATGGTGACACAGAGGAAGGTGCACATGATATTGAAGAGGAGGTGATAGATGACTCAGTTGTTGACCCAGATTGGCAGCCATTGGGGGAAGAGGGTGCTGCTGCCAGTAGCTCAGAAGCGGAGGAGGATGATCCGCAGCAGCCATCTACATCGCAACAGCTGTCATCTGGCAGGCCCATATCAGGCCAAAAACGTTTGTCAAAAACAAAAACAGTTTTAGGACAGCATGGCCATCTGGTGAAAGTAGCACAGTGTGCAATGCCTGAAAAGGTATTCCATAGTAGGAAGAGTGTAGTGTGGCAATTTTTTAACCAAGATCTGAACTATCAGTGCAAAGTTATCTGTAAGAAATGCTCAAAGACCTTTAGCAGAGGGAAGAATCATCAAAATTTAAATACAACGTGCATGCGTAGACATTTAACCAGCATGCACTTGCAAGCCTGGACTAACTACCAAACGTCCCATACCGTTGGTGCACCTGCTCAGAATGAAGGTAGTCAGCAACGCTACATTGCTTCCCTCACTGTATGCCCACCGGTTAGGACACCACCAGCAGCAAATGTGGAGGTATCGTCGCAAGGCCAAAGCAGTCAGGAATCACAAGGTTCTTGGTAGGAAACACTGTATGTAGGCCAACATCAAGAATACCATCACCAACCCTCTCTCAATCCGCCATGTCCACCCCCCCCACCGCTAGTTCCACCATATACAGCTCTCCAGTCCAGCTCACCCTACAAGAGACTCTTGTTAGGAAAAGAAAGTACTCATCCTCTCATCCGCGTACACAGGGTTTGAACGCCCACATTGCTATACTAATCTCGTTAGAGATGATGCCCTACCGGTTGGTTGAAGGCGAAGCTTTCAAAGACCTGATGGCCTATGCAGTACCACGCTATGACCTACCCAGTCGGCACTTCTTTGCGAGAAAAGCCATCCCAGCCCTCCACCAGCATGTCAAAGACTGCATTGTCCATGCACTGAGGCAATCAGTCAGTGAAAAGGTGCACCTCACAACAGATGCATGGACCAGTAGGCATGGCCAGGGACATTATGTGTCCATCACGGCGCACTGGGTTAATGTGGTGGATGCAGGGTCCACAGGGGACAGCCATAGTGGGACAGTTCTGCCTAGCCCACGGTCTAGGAAACAGTTGGCTGTAGGCGTTCGCCACCCCTCCTCCTCCTCCTCTTTAAGCGAAAGCTCGTCCACACAGCGCAGTCACACGACAACTCCATCCGCAGCTGCCAGTGTTGCACATGAGGTGTCCCATTATCGAACAGCTAGTGGTAAGCATCAGCAGGCTGTGTTACAACTGAAGTGTTTGGGCGACAACAGACACACCGCGAAAGTACTGGCCGAGTACTTGCAGCAACAAACTCTGTCATGGCTGGGCAGTTTACATCTTGAGGCAGGCAAGGTAGTCAGTGATAACAGAAGGAATTTTATGGCTGCCATAGCCCTTTCAGAACTGAAACACATACCTTGCCTGGCTCACACCTTGAACCTGGTGGTGCAGTGCATCCTCAAAAATTATCCGGAGTTACCAGCCCTGCTCCGGAAGGTGCCAAGACTTTGCTCGCACATCCGCCGGTCGCCCGTACACTCCAGCCGTATGCAGAACCATCAGCGATCGCTGAATCTTCCCCAGCACCGCCTAATAATCGACGTTGCAACAAGGTGGCACTCCACACTGCACATGGTTCAGAGGCTGTGCGAACAGAGGCATGCTGTAATTAATTTGTGGGAGGATACACATACACGGGCAGGCACTTGGATGGCAGACATGGAGTTGTCTGGTGTGCAGTGGTCGAAGCTACAAGACCTCTGTCAAGTCCTTCAATGTTTTGAGGAGGAGGGAAGCCTTGATGACAGTCAGCCATTGTCTGCTCAGGGAACTGTCCTGGACGAGGTGGCGGACGAAGAGGAGAAGGAGGAGGATGATGATGGGGATGAATATTTATGGGAGACGGATGCTTCTCAGGGGGCAATAGAAACTGGTGGCGTTGCAAGGTCAGGTACAGGGTTTTTGTGGGACACAAGTGATGTTGATTTGCAAGAAAGTGCTCCTCAACCCAGCACAAGCAGTGAATTACAAAATATCATGCCACATGAGAATCTTGAGCAAATATTGGCTACCAAACAAGCAACTCTTGTAGACCGTTTGGTTCAGGCATTCCCAGCACACAGCGGCGGTGATGGTTCTCACACGAGCCGTAGGGGGCAACATGGCAGAGGTGTTAGAGGTGCCCAAATCCGAAGTGGCGTCGGACAGAGGGGTTTTATGAGCAGGTTGTGGAGTGATTTCGCAATGACCGCAGACACGACAGGTGCTGCTGCATTGATTTAAACTGACAGGAGACAGCATTTGTCCAGTATGGTTACGAACTACTTTTCCTCCCTTATCGATGTTCTCCCTCACAGGTCATTCCCCTTTGATTAATGGGCATCTAAAATAGACACCTGGCCTGAATTGGCAGGATATGCATTACAGGAGCTCGCTTGTCCTGCTGCTAGTGTGCTATCAGAAAGAGTCTTCAGTGCTGCTGGTTCAATACTGATTGAAAAAAGGACACGTCTGGCTACCCGAAATGTTGATGATCTAATCTTCATTAAAATGAACCAATCATGGATTTCAAATTATTTTGCCCCACCTTCCCCTGCTGACACATAGCTTGCCTGAAAAATGTCTTGCTTTTGGCCTCCTCTTACTGACTTCTCCAATTCCTCCATTTGCAGCTGCTGAATGTCCACCATAGGCCATTTTTATACCTCCCTAAATGGGCTGACTCCCCCCACAGGGCCGTGGTTACCACCTGGTGCAAGCACCCGTGCGAGTGCCGTTTGCCTTGGCAGGTGGGTGTGCCCACTCTTGGGCGACGGCACTGGCACAGGGTCCCTCATAGTACAATGAAGTGTCTCTGACGGTGGTGGTGCACAAACGTCAGACACACCGTCGTAATATGAGGGGCCCTGTGCCAGTACCGCCGCCCACGAGAGAGTGTTCCCCCCCAGCTCGAACAGTGATCTACCACTTGCAATACTTATCTCTCCCTGCTCCACCACTGTGTAGTCTGTGCTGTTAAATCCTTCAATGGCACTGCCAATACAAATTTGTTGAAATGATTGGTGATAGTTAAAATATATAGGGGCCCTGGCCTCCATTTAGACCAGTTAATACTTTGCGCCTACTACCACTGTCTGTTGCTCAGCAGAGGAGCCCACCCCTGTACCTAGCTATGCCACCTGTTTATTTATGAACAATTTTTTGGCAGACATTTTGCCCACTTTATTATTTGGGCTTACTAACTGTGTCTGCCACTCATTACAGTTGTCCTCCACTGAACAAACACCTATAAGTAGCAAAATTAATTAAGCCAAGCAGTAGTAATTATACACACCAAAAGAAAATGCTAAACGGCACTAATAATTATAATATCAACTTTATTTAAGGAACAGGTAAAACCAAATACATAAAAAATGAGACACCACAGAGAACAGACACAGCTGGCAGGGATGGCTGGAAACTAAGTGGCTAACATAGAACAACCACCTCCCAATATGATATTAAGGCAGATAGTAATAGCATTCAACCAGTACCAGAGTATAGCTACCGGTATGGTGACTGACAAAAAAGTGCAAAAGTGCGAATCATACAATAGTAACAGTTAATAAATATTCACAAATGTGATGTAGTACCAAGTGGTATACTATATACTATAAAAGTATGTAAAAGGCATCAGTCAACATATCGGAAAGCATAACATACATCCATTAGTAAATACCAGGAGGAACATATTTACCTAGTAGGTGCCACCAGCCAGGGACCCGACCACACCCACTGAACAAAGCAGTGCTGTCTGTTTAGTCCTGTTACCAATTTTGAACTGCATTTAGGCTACTTTATTATTTGGGCCTACTAACTGTGTCTGCCACTCATTACAGTTGTCCTCCACTGAACAAAGCAATGCCGCCTGTTTAGTCCTGTTACCAATTTTGAACTGCATTTAGGCACTTCATTATTTGGGCCTACTAACTGTGTCTGCCACTCATTACAGTTGTCCTCCACTGAACAAAGTAATGCCGACTGTTTAGTCCTGTTACCAATTTTGAACTGCATTTATCCCACTTTATTATTTGGGTCTACTAACTGTGTCTGCCACTCATTACAGTTATCCTCCACTGAACAAATCAATGCTGCCTGGTTAGTCCTGTTACCAATTTTGAACTGCATTTAGGCTACTTTATTATTTGGGCCTACTAACTTTGTCTGCCACTCATTACAGTTGTCCTCCACTGAACAAAGCAATGCCGCCTGTTTAGTCCTGTTACCAATTTTTAACTGCATTTAGCCCACTTTATTATTTGGGCCTACTAACTGGGTCTGCCACTCATTACAGTTGTCCTCCACTGAACAAAGCAATGCGCCTGTTTAGTCTTGTTACCAATTTTGAACTGCATTTAGGCCACTTTATTATTTGGGCCTACTAACTGTGTCTGCGACTCATTACAGTTGTCCTCCACTGACCAAAGCAATGCCGCCTGTTTAGTCCTGTTAACAATTTTGAACTGCATTTAGGCTGTTATGGACTGGTGATTTAGGAACGACATGCGACTAGCTCTGAGCAGGTGGTAACTATACGGACCGCAGTTCCTGATCTTAACACAACACTAGCAGTAGCCGTGGGATGTTCCTGTCACTCCCTGGACACCTCGTCACAGCCGGAGAACTAGCTACCCCTAAAGGTAGAAACAGGAAAGCTATCTTGCCTCAGAGAGAATCCCCAAAGGACAGACAGCCCCCCACAAATAATGACTGTGAGTGGAGAGGGAAATGACATACATAGAATGAAACAAGATTTAGCAAAGGAGGCCACTTCTAGCTAGATAGATAGTACAGGACAGAACACTGTGCGGTCCGTAATAAAAACTAGAAAAAGTCCACCGCAGAGAAATGCAAAAATCTCCACACCTGACTAAAGGTGTGGAGGGCAAAATCTGCTGCCCAGAGCTTCCAGCTTAGCTGAATAGATCCATACTGATAAGCTGGACAAATGAGCAAAACATAGAATGTGCTGAACAATAAAGTCCAAAACAAGAGGACTGCAAAAGGACAAGCAAGGACTTATCTTTGCTGAACAGGTCAGAGTGTCAGGGAAATCCCAAAGAGCCGTGACTCCAAGCAGGAACAATTGACAACTGGCATTGATTGAGGGATAAGGCCAGACTAAAATAGCTGAGCCAGAAAGACGATCAGTGGAAGCAGCTGCTGATGCTAAATCCAAGAAGCAGCCATACCACTCAAAACCACCGGAGGGAGCCCAAGAGCGGAATTCACAACATTAGGCTACTTCATTATTTGGGCCTACTAACTGTGTCTGCCACTCATTACAGTTGTCCTCCACTGAACAAAGCAATGCCGCCTGTTTAGTCCTGTTACCGATTTTGAACAGCATTTAGCCCACTTTATTATTTGGGCCTACTAACTGTGTCTGCCACTCATTACAGTTGTCCTCCACTGAACAAAGCAATGTCGCCTGTTTAGTCCTGTTACCAATTTTTAACTGCATTTAGCCCACTTTATTATTTGGGCCTACTAACTGTGTCTGCCACTCATTACAGTTGTCCTCCACTTAACAAAGCAATGCCGCCTGTTTAGTCCTGTTACCAATTTTGAACTGCATTTAGGCTACTTTATTATTTGGGCCTACTAACTGTGTCTGCCACTCATTAGTGTTGAGGAGAGCCATAAGATCAAATACTTAATTAACCTCAAGACATAAGAGGTTGAGAGAAGTGACCCATATCGTGTATTGTTTAACCTTACTTAAGCTTTCTCAGATCAAAGTGAGACCCTAAAGATGGCTGCCATTTCCTGTATCAGCACACCATGTGCTGATATCCAAGATAACGCCCACCCTGATGACCTAATGGATCCGCCCACAGTGATGCCCACCTTGATGACCTCATGGACCAACCCACCCTGATGACCTCATGGATCCACCCATGGACTTGCTCATTGCCCAACCCACTAACCAATGGAATACATCCGATCACTCCCATTTTAGAGCTAACTGAGCCCCCCTTACAGGGGTTATATAAACCTGTGTTCTGGCTAAATAAAGCCCCTTGGAGCTGAGCCATAGATTGATCAAGGAGACTTTACATCTGACTGTGTGTTGTCATATGTTATTTCTTTAGTGCGCACCTGATCAATATCCATTAGGCCAGGAGTAGGCAACTTAAGTGAACATTTTATTAAAGGGAACCTATCACCCTGTTTTTTAAAGATTAGATAAAAATAGTGTGAAATAGGGGCAGAGCTGGGCTTTACATTACTGCCTTTTTGGTGCCTTTACACCCCCGTTAGGCTGCCGAAATACCTTTGTGAAGTGGCCGTTTTCTGCTGTCACTCAAGTTGGTCAGGTCGGATGGGCGTGGTCACAGCGCTGTTTCTCCCCCAGATCAGGCTCATCATTACGTTGGTGGCGTAGTGGTGTGCGCATGTCCAAAGAGAAGATCCACTGCCCAGGAGATTCAAAACAGCGCGGTCTTCGCTATTCGCCGTTTACCGGTGGGCGCGGCCATCTTTCCTGTGGCCGCGCGTGCGCAGATGGAGCGCTCTGCTGCCCGGGGCTTCAGGAAAATGGCCGCGGGATTCCGCGCGTGCGCAGATGGAGATCGCGGCGGCCATTTTCCTGAAGCCCCGGGCAGCAGAGCGCTCCATCTGCGTACGCGCGGCCACAGGAAAGATGGCCGCGCCCACCGGTAAACGGCGAATAGCGAAGACCGCGCTGTTTTGAATCTCCTGGGCAGTGGATCTTCTCTTTGGACATGCGCACACCACTACGCCACCAACGTAATGATGAGCCTGATCTGGGGGAGAAACAGCGCTGTGACCACGCCCATCCGACCTGACCAACTTGAGTGACAGCAGAAAACGGCCACTTCACAAAGGTATTTCAGCAGCCTAACGGGGGTGTAAAGGCACCAAAAAGGCAGTAATGTAAAGCCCAGCTCTGCCCCTATTTCACACTATTTTTATCTAATTTTTAAAAAACGGGGTGATAGGTTCCCTTTAATTGCTCAACCTAACAACAGTTGTCCTCCACTGAACAAAGCAAAGCCGCCTGTTTAGTCCTGTTACCAATTTTTAACTGCATTTAGCCCACTTTATTATTTGGGCCTACTAACTGTGTCTGCCACTCATTACAGTTGTCCTCCACTGAACAAAGCAACACCGCCTGTTTAGTCCTGTTACCACATTTCAACTGCATTTAGCCCACTTTATTATTTGGGCCTATATCTGTGTTTCCTCCTTAATTCTGCCCATTGCCCAGCCACTGTTAGACGAGTCTGCTGGTACATTGACCCAGACCACTACATTCCGCTTGCACCCTACACAGCCAGAATCGGACACTGCTGAAAGTCAGGTTCCCCTTCCCACATAATATACCACCTTACACGGGGACAAAGAGGAAGGTGCAGATGAAAGTGCAGGTTCCTTCATCAGGTGGGGGGCATACTCATTGGCGACGTCACTGGCACAGGGCCCCTCATAGTACGCAAAAGTGTCTCTGCCGGTGGGAGGCGCCACCCGCTGTCAAACACACCGACGTACTATGAGGGGCCCTGTGCCAGTGCCAATGCCAACGAGTGGGCCCCCCCTGCTTGCTCAGGATCACAGCACTTGCTAAGTTGAAATACTTACCTCTCCCTGCTCCACCGCCGTGACGTATTCCGCGTTTCCTGGGCCCACGAAAATCTTGAGCCAGCCCTACCCCCCCACAACTTCAGCCAAATGACCCCCAGTTTTCAATGCCTAACTATTATTATAAAGTAAATTAAGATTGACAAGCTTCAGTAATAAGAATTGATGTTTTTGGCATTAAAATGAGCACTGTAGGTCTTTTCCTGTCCTCCACTCACTGCCGACTTTGATTCCCCATTGACTTGCATTGGGTTCCGTGTTTCAGTCGGCCCTCGACTTTTCGCAATAATCGTTCGATTTCACCCGACCCGACTTTTCACAAAGTCGGGTTTCGCGAAACCCGACTCGATCCCAAAAAAGTAAAAGTCGCTCAACTCTAGTGTCAACTGAAGGATACCAAATTTTAAAACTCACTCCTCTTAATATATTGCAATCATCATACTTTACAGCACTGTGTACTTACAATTGCTCATTTTTCCCTTCTGCCCTTCATTTTTCCCTTCTTCCCAGTTAATTATTTTTTTTTCTATTAGGTCTATGACATCACGTGAGTAAAAACAGACTAGCTGAATCCTTCTAAGCTCTATGTAGAAACAGGAAGCCTCTTTTCCCTGCATGAGTCATCGATATAAAGCTAATGGAATAGAGAAGAATTAGCTGGGTAGAAAAGCAAAATGAGCAATTGTAAATACACAGTGATATACAATATGATGATTGCAATATACTGTATTAAGAGGTAAAAACCTTCAATAAAGTTTCCTGAATAAATGAGATTCCATGCTGTCAATGCGACACCCGCTAGTGCCGTGGGGTACTAGGAACCGGGTTGGACGGGTCTTAAAGGGGTGGTCACGGCAGCGGTGACCCGGTCCATGGCCCTGGGCGTGCAATAAAAAGGATGAGGGAAATGGGAAATAAAGTTTATGGGGAGATTGGGGAATTGTTTGTTACGCAACCTGTAGTATTTAGCCAGAGAAAGCCGACGCTGCTTAAAAAGATCGCTGGGGCTGATGGTGATGCAGCTGAGATGGTTCTGCTCTCCACAGGTAGAGCTAAGTCCCAGGGCACTTTTGATGTGAAAGATGGTGATAATGGATGTAGTGCAGGGTGAATGGCGCAATAAAGGGAGAGGACACAGCAAGGTGCAGTCTTCACGTTTTACTCACAGTTCAGATGTTATTTCCCAGCCGGAATGCTGTGTCCTCCAGGTCAGTGGTCCAGCCAACTCTCCAGTAACTTGGGGCACTTGTCCAGAACCCCCTTAGTATGCCTTTCCTGGCCGACTCTCTGTGCCAGTTCTCGCCTCTCCTGCCCTGCGCTTCACACCCAGTGTCCTAAGCCAGTAGTTGCGGGTCCTGTCGGGTGACGTCCTCACTGTCCCCTGGGCCCTGTGTCTACCTTTTAGGCAAAATAGATATGAATGTGTCCGTTGCATTTGCAGTCACAACAGCCTCTGGATTCCTAGCTGGGAACTGTTCCCCCACTGTGACCTGGTCTCTCCATCTGGAGATGGTCAGCGTGGATGCGGGCACCACGGGTGGTTTCCACACTTCCTGTGCCCCTAGGACCCCTTCATTCCCTCTGTAACCTTCTCTCCTTTCTTTCTTCTGCTCTCTCTATAATCCTGGGACTAGCTCCTGACAGCTCTAGTCCTCTGCTCCAACTTCAAACTTCTCACTCAGACTGTCAGGAACTTCAGACGCACACATCTGCTCTGCTCCACTTCTCCTCACCAACTCACTGACTCCTCCCTTCTGTCTCCCATGACAACCCCTCACTCTTCACCCATACCTTCTTCTACCTAATCCTTCCCTGGCCTGGGGAGGTCTGGTGTTTGGTGCTAGTGTTAGGGTTCTGAATAGTGCCCCCTCCTTACCAGAGAGTTAGGGCACATCATCATAGCATTTTTCGGTGCCATCCGGACACTATGTAGGTCTGTTACTGTTTTACAAATTGCATTTCTTGCATCAATTAAGTAACTCCTGATGGGTGCTTTATGTACCTGATTTAAATGCATGGAGTAATTCAATTCCCCTGTGTTACACCCTTCCCAATTTGCTGTCCAGGAAGGAGGCGCTGATGCCTCTTGCCAACAACCTGCAAGTTGCACAGACACAACAGTCAGCAACCACGTCCAGTCCATGTTCAGTTGTCCCTTGTCAGCATATATGTCTGTTCACAAATTGTTAGTTAGATATGTCATATATAGTAGTTAGCACTTTACATTGTCCGGTGCTGGACAAAGACCATTGTTGGCTTTTAGATTCTCCTAAAGGAGACTTGTGTCTCTTTATTAAACTGTCGCTTCCTTTAAATTTTCTACAGTTTGGTTGAAGAAAAAAATTGTGATGGGGTATTGGCCAGTTTCTATACATTTTAAGCAACTCTAAGAGTCTGGGTTAGCCGCTAGAGGGGGGCAATATAGCACATTGAAATTAGAGATAGGAACACAGGAACAGTAACAGTTAACTTAGGAGGGGCCAACTGTGGGTAAGACAGGAGGATTTCCTGGTTTTGGGTCAGTCAGGCTAGGGAGCCCAGGCAGGTCAGCTGGGCCTGGGGGCCCCCAGCTAAGCAGTGGGCCACGTAACGTTAAGTGTGAAGCCCAGTCATCCAGGACAAAAGATGTGAGAGCAGCAGGCCAGTAGAAGTGAGAGCAGCAGGACAGCATAAGTGAGAGCAGAGGTGATAGCAGAAGTCACTGCAGAACAGAAACGCAGGTCGCTCCAAAGTGTGACAGCTTTCTACTTGGGCAGATGCCCTTATGTCTGGGGCGAAACGGACAAGGGAATTCCTGAACGTTGCGAAGCTAAACAGGGAGGACGCTGCAGTAACGGTCAAGACGGGACAAGCCGGGTACAACCTAAAGGACATAGGGAAGAACATAGTGAAAGGGAAGGATGTGAACTGTGCAGAATTCTGTGTTGATGCTGTAACTGATGTGGACGTGCTGCGATTGGAAATTAGCAAAGTTCTACGTTTTAAGTTGGACTCTGTCTCTTTATGTGAAGAAGTGTCCCTGTGTCTAAGGGAGGCCTCTGAGAACCAGGCAAGTGAGACAGTGGGACTGTATATATGTGATGCGGGTGGTCAGGGCACACTAAAGCAGACACCTAAGTGGGCCATGACTACGGCCCTGGCTGCCACTCACAATACAGCGCTTATTCATATCTGTGGATTGTCAGTTACTGCAGGGTATAACAGCCGTCTGGAGGCAAGAGCAAGACATGATCTCTGTAACCACACTGACCACGAGGATCACGGACAAAGGACACCCCTACAGTATATTCCTTAGTATTCTTCAAGATACCATATAAAATGTTTTATGTTTTTTTGTGCACTTTTTTCTTAGCTGGATAATCTTATAATTTAGACCACAAATTCTCTCCCATTGGCAGCAGACTTGTCTCTCTTCCCCATCTCACAATCAGTGAAATTACCCTCTAAGGCAGAGGTCCCCAACCTTTCTGACCACATTTAGCTATGCAAGAGGGTCGCGAGCCACATCCAGCTACTGCCTCCCTCACAGTAGTGGCAACCAAAGCCCCCATTACAGGTATAATGATAACCAAAGCTTTTCCACACAAATTACCCCAAAGCAGTATACCAAGATCCAGGGGTTCCCACCACACCCCACCACATTCAGCATTCTCCCATCACGCACTCCCAGCACAGTCACATCCATCTTCGAGCACCTCCTTTGACCGGTAGTATCATACTGTCTCCAGCGTGCCATACTTAAATTATCTCTAAACCCCCAAGACCAGTAGATGTGTACCCAAATCTGCTCTTCTGTGCAGGGCAATTCACAAAGCTCACTATTTACTAAATCTGGAGCTAATGCACCAAGCTGGCCGACAGCCACGAGCCACAATTCATGGGACCGCGAGCCACATGTGGCTCCCGAGCTACAGGTTGGGGACCCCTGCTCTAAAGCTATGTTTCTACGATGACTGGTGAGATTTTGACGCTGTAGATTTCCTGCAGAATTTTATTCTTCAACTTGCCAGATTAGGTTAGTTCTGTTTCTTCAATGCCTTTTGAGTGTTTTTTACATGTTTTTATTGCATTTTTTTCAGTTGCACTCTTGCTTCTTTTTGAATATAATTTTTTTATTAAAATTACTTTGTTTTGTAAACTTCCTGTTTGCTGTGAGCTTTGATAATGCTAGATTGATAATGTTATGTGTGCATGTGGATTACATCCATTTTTTTTTGCTGCTGAAGTGTAATAAAAACGAATATGAATTTTTTATATGTGAATATTCGGCATCTCATTAAAGTGTATGGGGAAATCCCGCAAATAAAACACATATAATTCGCAAAATTTCGATAATTCAACACACCTCAATTTTTTTAGTATTAAAAAAAGTAAACAAGTCCAAGAACAGTAAAGGATCCAGCTTCCAGAATATAATTTAATTTAATCCATTAAAAAAGTGAAAAAATATACAAACTTTGCAAAAGGTTGAAGTGAACACTTTCTGTAAGAACCAACGCGTTTCAAACTTTACAACTCTTAGTCCTGGTTTGAAATGCGTCGGTTTTTATGAAGGGTATTCAGAAAGGGAAATCTCTGGTCCCCTGTACTTTACACGCTCTCCCCTGCTTCAGGGCTGAAAATCTGGTGCCACCCATGCTATCTGTTATTGTCTGCAGCGCTGACTTCACATCGACAGCACTGCAGACAATTAGTGAGCTCAGCAGCTTATGATGTCAACTCAAGCAGAGTCACTGAGCTAAGTTACTGACTGCAGCACTGTCATCGATGTAATGATGAAGTCAGTAAGGATTTGCAGCATTTCTACATGGCGATATTTCACATCAGTATTTGTTAACAACCTTCAGGAGTGGATCCAAAACACAGAAGAAGTGAAAGTCATTCAGTTATTATTTTTCTCAGTGTTTGCTCCTGTCTGTTTTTTAGCTGACAAATACTGATGTAAAATACTGGCCAAAATACTCACTGTGTGAATGAGGCGAGGAAGGTGCTTGTAATCCTGCTGTAATATAAGTCCTTATTCCAATGATGAGTGCACACTTGCTTGTCTTCTCTGCTCCATGATATTCAGCAGAGCAGGAGCAACACCTGGGGCAAAACTGTGTCAGCAGATGTCCGGCCCTATGACACAGTGACATGTGATGGACCCAGACTCCCAAACAAAATGAATCACACAGATGCACACAAAATAAATACACGAAGCATTGTAATTAGGTGTCAAACATTCTCAATTTTATTTACATTCACATGACACCAAAAATGGCACAACCCCCGACTCACGAAGAGTCACCCTCCAGCACTCAGGAGAGGAAAAACCCCATGGTGGAAACCTCTAGGAAACAATGGCTGGAGGATTGCCCTTCCCTTGGGCTTAGAGAGTTAGTGCCGATATATAACAGATGTAACAAGTTTTAACATTTGTACATTTTACCAGATTCACAGAGAACGACATAACAAATATAGACTATAAATGTGATAAACCGGATGTGGGAGAGATCTGGCTGCGATATCGGTCACCACATTGGTTGCTAGACCCAATTTAGTTGATCTGATTGCCCAGATGGATGAGCCATTTCTTCCTTACAGATCCAGGTCCACCTCTCATAAATTTAGACTTTTGGTTACAAGGATTGTTCATAATGGATAACCCATAATAGGAGAAATACCCCCTCCCCCCTTCTCCAATCCCAACTTATCACCCATTAAAGTCATAGGTGCTTCCATGAACTCCCAAAGGAGAGCAGCTCTTTGTAGAGGGTAACAGAGGGGGATCCTGTGCTGTGGACCCCCTCGGTTACCTTCCCATGCCCTGTGGGTGTCTAAAGCAGACAAACCCTTTCCCTGCTAGAACATCCAAATTTCACCAAACTTGGCACATTGCGTGGGGTGGTCAAGCTCAACGTCCTCAGGCGCATCAGTAATGGCGCTGATTGTGGCAGCGCGGCCTTCTATTATGGAATCTTCTTTATCACACTTGTTTATGACCTTATAACAGTTGTCATGGTTACTGCAGGGGCTATTACTGATGCAGGGCCCAAGTATTAACCCTTTCATCATTGGTAATTCACTTCATTATAGAGGCATATAACTGCACTTGTTGCCAAGCAGGCGCCTATCATTATGGCTTCTCTTAGGCACCATAAGAAATACAGATTAAACGTGCACGTGTTTCAGGAGTGTTTTGCACTTTTTAAATCCAGATTGGATTTATAGCTAGCACTTTACACAGAAAAAAATAAGGGGAAATTACTTGTAAAATGATATTATAGGGAATTACATTTCAAGCATTTTCCTAATGTACAGTTTACATAATTACATAGGTTAAAAAAAGACCTTGGACCATCACGTTCAACCTATCTTTAATGTTATATATTTTATATTGCTAGATTTTCTATAACTCACAATGTCATGTTTTGTTAAAAAAGCATCCGGACCTTTTTTAAATGTTGTTATAGTAACTGCCATTACTAGCTCTTGTGGTCGGCATTCCAGTCTGATTGTTCTTACTGTAACGAACCCTTTCCTATTTAGCTGCCATAATTGTCCCCTGTATAGATCTGGGCCCCCAACCCCACTGTATCGGTAGTACTTGGCATAATTCACTTGATTCTCTCTGTACAGAAAAAAGCAGCATCTCATCATCCATTAACCACGCTACCCAGTTTATTATTATTTAGAGATATAGGTAAATTTGTGAACGAAGATCGTATAATATTTGCATGCAGGTGAAAAGTGGGCCCCCCACAGTCAATGTTACTGGTGGGTCCTTGTCACCCCAGTCCGACACTGCTTGCATTACCTTAGGCCTTATTCAGACATGTTTTTCACATATATTTTCTATCTGTACAAATAGAAGATGCACTCCTTATAATCTGTGGAGCTGTTCACGTCTATGATTTTTCTGCAGATAATGAGACATGTCTTTTTTTGATCCGAGTCAGAAATCAAAATTACTCATACAATTCTATGGGTCCATGAAAAATCACAGACTGCGTACACTGCCATCCCTGTGCAATCCGTGTGCTGTCCAATTTTAAAGAAGCACTCCCATCTATTTTTTTTATTAAATGTGTGTGTCCATGTAATGTGGAGTAAGTGTATTAATATACTCACCTACTGTTGCTCTCTTCGGTGTCCGGTGCTGTTCTTCTCTGCTTCTCAGTGTTGTCACCAAAATTGCGACTAGCCAGATCACTCCATGTGTGAGCCAGAAGTCTCTTTTACAATGTAAGTATATGGAGCCATGTACTGAAATTCCATAGGCTTACATTACACAAGTCACATCCGGGGCACACGGAGCGCAGCATGACCCAGAGTGTCTGCAGAGCAGTGACGTCAGTGAGAAGAGGAGCAGAACGGCACTGGACATTAAAGAGAGTGGCGGTAGGTGAGTAAATTAACACACTGACACTAGATTTATTTATTTTTAATTAATTTATTTTTTTAATCGATGCCACACTGTCATGTCAGACGCTGTTCATTCTAGGGCGTTCGACAGACAGCGGTAATTCCGCTTTTGTCCACTATGCGCTCAGTGGCGTCGGCTAGATTTTGTCTAGCTGGTCCGGGGTTAATTTAGCTGGTGCCCGGATTGGAAGCTGGGCCAAGCCCACTGCCTTTAAATAGTTCTTCTGAACATTGGGCGTCGCCGATTATAGCTTCTGTCTAGTGCTTGGTTATCTCGGTCTGGAGTGGTGAGCTAGGAGTTGGAGTATCGTATCTGGTGGTGTATTTTCCTTTTGTCTTATTTACTCCTTCCTATATTTGTATTTGTTTTGCCCTGTGCACTTATTGTGTATTCCTGAGTGACTGCGGCTTGGTTCATATTTTCAGTTATCCTTGTCTGTGCTAACTGTGGGTATTGGTGTATTATCTCTTCACTGGGTGGTGGGTGGTTGGTTTCAGCCTAGGGTTGAAACAGGAGATAGGGTGAGGGTGGAGGCCTAGACATGCACACCATCAGTGTAAACTCTAGGAAGAGGGTCAGTCAGGATTTCCCTAGTCTTAGGGAAATTGCAGGGGCCCGGGTTATTAGCTCTTGCCCACCTAGGCTTCCCGTGAAATTATAATCGGCCTTTAAAGAAAAAAAAAAAGAGGTTTCTTTTTTTTTGTTTTGTCATGGATCCCATGACTTCCATAACCCGCCAGTTGAGGGCGCTGTTCCTACAGGTCACTGAGTTGAGGGGGGCAGTGCAGCAACAGGGACTAGCAGTATCTAATGTGCAAGCTGGAGCGAAAGGTAGGGTTGCTGAGCCTAAGTTTCCTTTGCCTGAAAAGTTTGCTGGGGAACGCAGTAAGTTTGTTTCTTTTCGTGAAGCTTGCAAACTATATTTCCGTATGCGCCCGATCTCCTCGGGTAATGAGGCTCAGCGTGTGGGCCTGGTGTTGTCATTATTAAACGGGGATCCCCAAGCATGGGCGTTTTCTTTGCCATCTGATTCTGCTGCATTTGACTCTGTGGAGAGTTTTTTTTCCTCTCTTGGAAACATTTACGATGAGCCTGACAGAATGGCTCTAGCAGAATCTAAGATATGCACTATTCGCCAGGGGGAGCGAGTTGCAGAGGATTACTGTTCTGAATTTCATCGCTGGGTGGTCGACACACAGTGGAATGATCCAGCGCTGCGGAGTCAGTTTATTCATGGGGTTTCTGGAAGGGTTAAAAAAGCCCTCCTGATGTACGAGACTCCTTCTCTAGATTCCGCTATGAGTCTGGTTGTCCGCATTGATCGCCGTTTGCGTCAGGGGGAGCATGAGACGCCGCCTATGGGAGAGGGTTTAGGTTCACGTGAGGTTGCTGCAGGTGAGCCCACGGAGCCTATGCAAATCGCAGGGGTGTCACATATTAAGCGTCGAGCCCCTGTGCTCAGGAAGCAGGGAGCCTGTTTTTACTGCGGTAAAACTGTTCATTTTGTTAACATTTGTCCTCTGCTGTCTAAGAAAGAACGCAACGGTGGAAAACTTCTAAGCTCAGAGGGTGTGGAGGAGGCCAATCTGAGTTTATGTATATCCTCC
The DNA here is from genome assembly GCF_051348905.1 of Ranitomeya variabilis. Taxonomy (NCBI): domain Eukaryota; kingdom Metazoa; phylum Chordata; class Amphibia; order Anura; family Dendrobatidae; genus Ranitomeya; species Ranitomeya variabilis. Next base: position 311,090,952 of record NC_135232.1, read on the forward strand.
ATGGTGGTTTCTCAATGCATGCTCCCTGCTAAGGTCATTATCGCTGGCAGTGAGCTGCCAATTACTGTTTTTGTGGATAGTGGTTCTGCCACAAATCTCATTGATGAGGAGTTTGCACGCACTTCTGGTTTTAAGATCGAAAAACTGCCTCATCCTATCCGTGTGGTCACCATCAATGCTGCTCCTCTCTCACAGGGGGAGATTACTGAGTTTGTGGCTGAGGTGAAACTCCACATTGGCGTTCTACATTTCGAGCAGGTTACATGTAAGGTACTCAAGAATCTTCCTGCACAGGTGGTTCTGGGTTTTCCATGGTTGTCTATGCACAACCCGGTTATTGACTGGAAAACTCAGGACATAATTCAGTGGAGCGAGTTCTGCCAGGAGAATTGCCTGGCCACTTGTGTGTCTGCTGTGACTTCAAGCGTTCCGGAGTCACTTCTGGATTTTATGGATGTGTTCTCTGAGAAGGGTTGTTCAGAGTTGCCACCACATCGCCCCTATGACTGTACTATCAGGTTTAAACCAGGGGCCAAATTGCCTAAAGCAAGGATGTTTAACATCTCCGGTGCGGAGAGACAAGCGTTAAAGTATTACATTGCTGAAAGTTTGAGCAAAGGGCACATCAGGCCTTCATCCTCGCCTGTGGCAGCAGGGTTCTTCTTCGTTAAGAAGAAAGATGGCGGACTACGCCCATGTCTGGATTTCAGGGAGTTGAACCAGATTACGGTTCGTGATCCATACCCTATGCCATTGATACCGGATTTGTTCAATCAGGTGGCAGCCAGGTGCTAAATGGTTTACCAAGCTTGACCTCAGGGGGGCGTACAACCTCATAAGAGTCCGTCAAGGTGATGAGTGGAAGACGGCTTTTAATACCCCTGAGGGTCATTTTGAAAATTTGGTGATGCTATTTGGGTTGACTAACGCACCTGCAGTGTTCCAACATTTCATTAATGATGTGTTCTCGCATGTTTTGGGGAAATTCGTTATCGTGTACCTAGATGACATTCTCATATATTCTTGCGACCGTGATACTCATTTAGATCATGTCAGGCAGGTGTTACAGCTTCTCAGAGAGAATAAGCTGTATGCAAAACTTGAGAAATGTGTATTTTCCGTTCAAGAGTTGCCTTTCTTGGGTTATATTGTGTCTGCTTCTGGTTTTAAAATGGACACCGCTAAGGTGCAAGTGGTGTTGCATTGGGAACGTCCTGATAACCTGAAAGCTCTTCAGCGGTTCCTTGGGTTTTCTAACTACTATAGGAAGTTTATCAAAGATTTTTCCATCATTGCTAAACCGCTAACTGACATGACTAAAAAAGGTACCAATTTCTCCGTTTGGCCTGAGGCTGCTGTGCGCGCATTTGAATTTCTTAAGAACAGTTTTGTTTCAGCCCCCATTCTTGTGCAGCCAGACGTATCAAAACCTTTTGTTGTGGAAGTCGATGCGTCTGAGGTTGGTGTGGGGGCGGTACTATCACAAGGCTCATGTTTGAGTGACTTGCGTCCATGCGCCTATTTTTCCAAGAAACTGTCGTCCGCCGAACGTAACTACGATATCGGCAACAGGGAGTTGTTGGCAATCAAGTTGGCCTTTGAGGAATGGCGACACTTCTTGGAGGGGTCGGTTCATCAGGTTACTGTTATTACCGACCATAAGAATTTGCTTTATTTGGAGTCTGCCAAGCGTCTGTCTCCCAGGCAGGCTCGCTGGGCATTGTTTTTCACGCGGTTCAACTTTGTTGTCACTTACAGACCGGGGTCTAAAAACACTAAGGCGGATGCTCTGTCCAGGTGTTTTCCGGGGGGAGAACCTCGGGAGGATCCAGTACCCATCCTCCAAAAGGGTGTTGTGGTTTCGGCTCTCACTACCGAGGTTGAGGCTGAGATTGCCGAGGCTCAGGAGGAGGTACCATCTGAGCTTCCCATCAACAAGTCTTTTGCACCGCTTCATCTCCGCTTAAAGGTTTTGGCGGAGCATCATGATGCCGTCCTTGCTGGTCACCCAGGCGTTAGAGGTACCTTGGAGTTGGTGTCACGTCGGTTTTGGTGGCCCAAGATCCGACAGGACGTGGTCTCATACGTGTCAGATTGCACCACGTGCGCTAGGGCTAAGACACCCCGCTCCCGTCCTGTTGGCGCACTACTTCCTCTTGAGGTACCTAGTAAGCCATGGACGGAAATCTCCATGGATTTCATCACTGATTTGCCCTCCTCAGCTGGGAACATGGTCATCTTGGTGATTGTTGATCGGTTTTCAAAAATGTCGCACTTTGTGTCTTTGCCTTCGTTGCCTAACGCTAAGACTCTGGCTCAGGTATTTGTGCAGGAGGTGGTCAGACTTCATGGGGTTCCATCTGACATCGTGTCTGATAGAGGTACTCAGTTTGTGGCAAAATTTTGGAAAGCATTTTGCTCACGGCTGGGGATCAAGTTGTCTCATTCTTCGGCGTTTCATCCTCAGTCAAATGGTCAGACCGAGCGTATGAACCAAAATTTGGAGCAGTACTTACGCTGCTTTGTCTCTGATAACCAGGAGGAGTGGTCGACGTTCCTTCCTTTGGCTAGTTTGCCATCAATATTCACCGCCAGGAGTCGTCTGGGGAGTCTCCATTTTTTTGTGTTTAGGGGCTACATCCTCAATTTTGTACTTTGAGTCAGAGGGGCTCTTCCGGCGTTCCGGAGGAAGACCAGTTAGGAGCACAATTGTCATCAGTCTGGAGGAGAGTTAAACAGCGCCTGTTGAGTGTGGGTGCTAGGTACAAACGTGTGGCTGACAGTAGGCGTGTGCCAGGTCCGGACCTGAGTGTGGATGATTGGGTGTGGTTATCCACAAAAAGCATAAGACTCAAGATACCATCCCTTAAATTGGGTCCAAGGTTTATTGGTCCATTTAGGGTTGCCGCTGTCATTAACCCTGTAGCGTTCTGATTGAAGCTTCCTACGGTGTATAAGATACACAACGTGTTTCTACAGATCGTTGCTAAAAAAGACGGTGGGTCTTGTGGACGCGACACCAATGCCTTCTCCAGTCTTGGTGGATGGTAATTTGGAATTTGAAGTCTCCAAGGTGGTTGACTCTCGTGTAGTGCGTCGCACTTTACAGTACTTGGTACACTGGCGTGGTTATGGGCCTGAGGAGAGGTCCTGGGTACCAGCCTCGGACGTTCATGCGGATCGGCTGGTCAGTATGTTTCACCGCCGCCATCCGGACAAGCTGGGTCCTATAAGTCATGAGGGCCCTGGGGTCCCTCGTAGAAGGCGGGGTAATGTCATGTCGGACGCTGTTCATTCTAGGGCGTTCGACAGACAGCGGTAATTCCGCTTTTGTCCACTATGCGCTCAGTGGCGTCGGCTAGATTTTGCCTAGCTGGTCCGGGGTTAATTTAGCTGGTGCTCGGATTGGAAGCTGGGCCAAGCCCACTGCCTTTAAATAGTTCTTCTGAACATTGGGCGTCGCCGATTATAGCTTCTGTCTAGTGCTTGGTTATCTCGGTCTGGAGTGGTGAGCTAGGAGCTGGAGTATCGTATCTGGTGGTGTATTTTCCTTTTGTCTTATTTACTCCTTCCTATATTTGTATTTGTTTTGCCCTATGCACTTATTGTGTATTCCTGAGTGACTGCGGCTTGGTTCACATTTTCAGTTATCCTTGTCTGTGCTAACTGTGGGTATTGGTGTATTATCTCTTCACTGGGTGGTGGGTGGTTGGTTTCAGCCTAGGGTTGAAACAGGAGATAGGGTGAGGGTGGAGGCCTAGACATGCACACCATCAGTGTAAACTCTAGGAAGAGGGTCAGTCAGGATTTCCCTAGTCTTAGGGAAATTGCAGGGGCCCGGGTTATTAGCTCTTGCCCACCTAGGCTTCCCGTGACACACACGTACTGGAAACACGTGGAGAGGCCAAAGGGAATGTTTCACCCTCATAGCAAACCTTTTAGTCTTCTGAGGACAATTCACCATTTACAATGTGGAATAAGACTAAGCTGCATTAATGCAGCAGAAATATGGACTCTGCAGAGCTGTGTGTACAGTCATATTTTAGACTGCATAATACACCTGACAGAGAAATGGGATATAATCAATTTTGTGTGACAGCATAAAGGAAAGGGTTCAAATACCGCTCGCATATTGTGCATTGTTCAAAGACATTCAAAGTCACTATATTAAGGAAAAATGCTGGTGTGTAGACGTCTACAGGAGCTAATATCCTTAGTGAGAAGACAGGCCTTACGCAGGGCTTTATCCAAGTGGCCATTAATACTGTGAGGGTTTGCTCACACTGGCGAGTAGCATCCAATGATTGTCTCATGCCAGTGAATCGGCTGCTATATGGAAATGACCCTTGGCTCAAACTCTGCTGCGAGTTTGACCCAAATGTCCTTTAAGCAAGAAAAGTTGTCTCCAGCGACCACAGGACATATGATTCTTAAAACGTGACGTTTATTTATCATCATATTAAAAAGCACAGATATTCAGATATGAGCAATCCCAGTGCAAGGAATGAATCCTACATGTTTCAACCTGAATGTCCTCTAAGGGCTCGCTCACATGGACATATAAATCGGACCAGTGTTATTCTATGGGGAGTGCAGAGCTGCAATTATTTTCTCATGTCAATTTGTGAATCGGATCGCACTCACCCATACAAGTCTATGGGTGCGTGTGAAACCACGGACGCTAGCAACAAAGGAGAAGGAGAAATTACTTTCTCCATCTTCTCTGCACCTGTGCTGGGATTCTCTCATAATAATAATAAATAATAACCTTTATTTATATAGCGCCAACATATTCCGCAGCGCTTTACAGTTTAACAGTTTCAAACACAACAGTCATAAGTAACAACTTTAACAATACAATAATTAAAGCGAAATAAGAGGACCCTGCTCGTGAGAGCTTACAATCTACAATGAGGTGGGGGAGATACAAAGCACAGGTGTGTATTTACAATGGTGTATTTACAATGATGGTCCAGCCATCTTCAGGGGGTGTGGGATAGATGGGGATAGTGAATGGGCTACACACACACACACACACACACACAAATATAAAATGAGTTTGATTAGTGAACCAGCCGCTCTGAACAAATGTGTTTTGAGCGAGCACCTAAAACTATGCAGATTGTGGATGGTCCTAATATCTTGGGGTAGCGCATTCCAGAGGATTGGCACAGCACGGGAGAAGTCTTGGAGTCGGGAGTGGGAGGTACGGATTAGTGCAGAGGTTAGTCAAAAGTCATTTGCAGAGCTCAGCGGTCGGTTAGGCTGATAGACAAAAATGAGGGAGGAGATGTAAGGGGGCCGCACTGTGGAGAGCTTTGTGGGTGAGAACAAGTACTTTGAATTGTATCCTGTAATGAATGGGCAGCCAGTGTAACGACTGGCCGAGAGCAGACGCGTCCGAGTAATGATTAGCTAGATAGACGACCCTGGCTGCTGCATTAAGGATGGACTGGAGAGGGGAAAGTCGGAGTAAGGGGGAGGCCAATTAATAGAGCATTGCAGTAGTCCAGGCGGGAGTGGATCAGGGCGACAGTGAGGGTTTTTGTTGTTTCCATGGTGAGAAAAGGGCGGATTCTAGAGATGTTCTTCAGGTGTAAGCGGCAAGAGCGGGCAAGAGATTGTATATATCATGTGAGAGAATCGGATCACACTAAGGTGACACTCGGATCAGACTCTGACAGAGTTTGAACTGAGTGTCATTTGCCTAGCCGGCCCCAATTGTTTTGCACGAGACTGTGGCCCCGGACTAACTGTGATCCGATTCTCTCGCATGTGACAATCGGATCACAGGTGTGGAGAAGATGGAGGACTTAATTTCTTCATCTTCTCCATTTTGTGAGTTGGCGTATATCGGACTACACTGGGATGATATCCCAATGACTTGCCAATTGCAGCGATTTCTTTTTTTTCCTCATGAGAAAATAAACACAAGTTGGCACTGCTCCATAGTATAACATTGGAGTGAGTGCTATCCAATTAATCATCAGATAGGATTTGTCCTAGTTATACGCTTGTTACTTGCCAGTGTGAGTGAGCCCTTACTGTTAAGAGTTCGCTCACACTTGCGCATAAATAGGACGAGTGCAATCTGAAAAAATCGGATTGCACTCTGACCAATGTTACTCAATGAAGCAGTGCAGATCTGCAGTTATATTTGGTATGAAAAAAAATCACAGCATGCTGCGATTTTACTACAAAATTGGACACTGAGAGAAAAAAAATCTCATTCCATAAGGACCATCAGTATGACATCTGATTTTTACAGATACAATACAATTCTGTAGCATAGGAGCCTGTAAAATGATCCTATAAAATATTAATAGCTGCTGAGTAAGAACACATTGTATGCGGACAGCACACGGTTGACAAGTGAGAAAAAATTGTCTCACTCTCCTGGATAAGAATGAGTACAATAACATAAGAAGTACTAACACAGAAGGACTTACAACCTAGTAGTCCAAAATCTAAGAAGATACAAACAGGATGTAAGGAATTTTAACAGATGAGTCCAGCCCTCAGTACGGCAAATGACGACTCAACATATCAAACATAGTAAGTGTACAGCTCCAAACTAGTCAATGAAAGAGTCAAAATAAACAATGAATATTATATAATATATACTGAACTACCAATCCAGGAGCTAAGGTAAAACAGACAGAGGACGCTATGAATATTTAAATATTTATAATAAATATACGCTATTACTGAATAAAATGGCCCATTCAGGAAATATATATACCGTAACCACAAAAAGGGTGGATATATTACCTATAGTGCCAAAAAAACAGCGGTCGATGCCTGAACCTGGAGCCAGAACTGAAGCCGACCAAGGGACCCTCCTCACAAAAGCCGACCAAGGGACCCTCCTAACCCAGCCCCCAAGCCTACCCACCACCCCCAGGTGACAACTGTTGTACACAGTCATGTTCCTCTCCTGGTTCAACAAGCAGGTCACCCATATTACTACTACCAGCCCTCCCTCCTACGAAGGCAACAATGTGGCTGGATTCAGTAATGCAAAGGTGAATGGTGATGTTATCAGGCATAAGGAGGGCACACTGAAACCTGAGATGTCAAGCAGTACTTGAGAAAGAATGGCTGTAACATCATGAGAGACATAAACAGTGAGGGAAAAAGTTAGAACAGACTTATCCAGCAGACTAATCTAGTGAAGTATCATCTGCAAGGGAGTAGAAGGTGTCCCCTTCCTCTTCTGACACCAGGTCCTCTAAATCTCACCAACAACAGGAGAAAGTCTTTCTAATTTTTTTTTCTCTATAATAAATGTCATGTGAAACATTTCATGGTCTGGCATTCTACTCATCATAGCCAGCATTACACTAGAAATCCAGGAATGCCACACACCCTCCTGGGGCTCTACAGTATCGGGTCCCCTAGACTGGGGTGTGAGGTCTGGTGGTAGCAATCTGGGTGAATGCTGTGGGCGAGCAGCAATGGTTGAGGTAATAATAATTATTTATATAGCGCCACCATATTCTGCAGCGCTTTACAATTCAGCAGTTCATATACACGTCATAAGTAACATTAAAAGTAATACAATAATTAAAGCAAAATAATGACGACCCTGCCCATAAGAGGTTACAATCTACAATTAGCTCACCTTGACTGAGTAATTGTCCTAATGAGTCTTGGATGGCAGTAAAAGACTGAAGTATAACTGCTGCATCCAATCCATTTGGGTTGTATCAGGGGAAGAGCTGGAGGACAGGACAGGGCCTGAAGGAGTGTTAGTCTCATCCAGTGCAGACATGATATTAGTTGGGGTCATGGCCAAGACTTATGGGGCGTAGCACATGGGGCACTGGACAGGGAGGCCACACTATGCAAATGGATTGTGGGTACATTCCTGGCTTAGGAGTAAGAGGTTTTAATGGTTTCTATGTGGCAACAGGGGGCACCACATACACAACAGTTCCAATCCCCACCCAAACTAAATTCTGGTTCCTACATACACAACATGTCCATCCTTTGGGGACAATGCAAGGGGGTGAAGTCAAACTGGGAGTGGCACGGGGATCAGCACCATCTTTGTTTCAAACTCTAATACAAAAAACTTATCACCATATTTTTCTTCCTTTTACTTGCCTCTAGCTGCACATTTAGAGGTTTTCCCACCATATATCAGCCTGATCTAACAAGCCAGTATCATTTAAACCTCCTCTCTGTTCCTTCAATACACTTCCAGAAACTCTCATTAAGCCTTCTACCTAGTGGACACAGACACTGAATAAAATCTAAGCATTTTCTGCACAAATTTATTTTCTTTCTGTATCACGAATTTTAACAGCGCCTCTACCATGCTCAATCTGCCCCTTAAACAGATTACCCATGTTCTGTTTCCATACCTCCCAACTTTCGAGGAAGGGAAAGAGGGACAAAGTTTAGGCACACCTCTGACCACATCCATTTCACAACTAGTCATGCCCCAACCACACCCATTTAGCACTTCTGATCACAATGTTTCGTAAACAAAAATTATAAACAAAAAAAAAATGTGGCCACAGTGCTCCATGCTGTATAATGGCCACACATGACGCTCCATACTGTATAATGGCCACACATGACGCTCCATACTGTATAATGGCCACACATGACGCTCCATACTGTATAATGGCCACACATGATGCTCCATACTGTATAATGGCCACACATGACGCGCCATACTGTATAATGGCCACACATGACGCTCCATACTGTATAATGGCCACACATGATGCTCCATACTGTATAATGGCCGCACATGACGCTCCATACTGTATAATGGCCGCACATGACGCTCCATACTGTATAATGGCCGCACATGACGCTCCATACTGTATAATGGCCGCACATGACGCTCTGCAGCGCCCCCACTGCCGCAGGGCCGAGGGGTACCCGGTACCGGGCCTCTGAGTCTCTGCTCTGGGGTTGTCACGGTGGCTAGACCCGGTCCGTGACCCTGCTGAGGGGCGTACAATAATAGATGTGGATGATGGTGGTGGTGCGGTGCAGTAAATAACGAGGACACCAGGTTGCAGTCTCTTTACCTCTTTACTGAAGGCTTCTGAGTCCTCAATCCGGAATACGGTTAACAGGGCTGCGCAAGTCCGGCCGGTCCGATGGCACCTCCAGAGTTCCCTTTGCAGGTGGAAATCTGTGCCTACCTTCCTGCGCTTGTGTTGTGGTCCTCCCCTGCTGTGCTTACGGGATAGTCCCCACAACTGTTGTGTCTGTTTCTCGTGTTCCCTCACAACTCGTTCCTGATGTTCTCCCTCTACGTCCCCCTGATCTTACGGTTAGGACGCACCCGTATGACGGGGAGGCTCGGAGCTCTTCCGGGACTCCAGCGTCGCCCCACTCCTGTTGTTACCCCCCTGTGTCTTCCTGGGTCTGGGTGAGACAGCCCGCCTGTAACTGACTGTCCTGCCGTAGGTTTGAAGTTTGGCTTGGAGCTCTATACTTCCTCGGCGTTCCGGCCACCGGTTATGAGCCTCAATAGGATGTTGCCTCGTCTTACAGCACGACTCCTACTGGTATTTTCCTTGTGCGTTGATCTCGTTTCTCACTCAGCACAATAAATCTCGCTTCTTATCCTTTCTTGGGGTACCGCCGCTATATCGTGCAGGCGTGGTCCCGTAACGTTCTCTCTGGTTGCTAGGCCTCTGTCAGAATCCCACCCCTGACAGGGACCCCTCTGAATCTTCCCCTACAACACCCTCTGCCACAAGGTGTTGCCTGGTTCCAACCCAGTCAGCTTTCTTTCTAACTTCCTGCCTAAACCCCAGTTTTACCAGATTGTGAGGAGTGGCCTAATAAATAGAACCCTTAGCTCCCCCTGGAGGCCAGACTGTGAAATGTATTGGTGTCTGTGATACCTGGTCAGATGAACTCCTTCAGTGCCATCAGACGTACCATAGCCCCCCTTAGCGGAGGAGCCACAGTACTGCAACGACCAGGACTCTGGGGCGCTGCAGCTCCATACTGTATAATGGGCCGCACATGACGCTCCATACTGTATAATGGCCACACATGACGCTCCATACTGTATAATGGCCACACATGACGCTCCATACTGTATAATGGCCGCACATGACGCTCCATACTGTATAATGGCCGCACATGACGCTCCATACTGTATATTGGCCGCACATGATGCTCCATACTGTATAATGGCCGCACATGAGGCTCCATACTGTATATTGGCCGCACATGATGCTCCATACTGTATATTGGCCGCACATGATGCTCCATACTGTATATTGGCCGCACATGATACTTCGTACTGTATAATGGCCACACATAGCTACTCCTACACATGCGGCTGCGCTCCATACACTTTGCACACACGGCTCTGTTCCGTACACACGGCTCCACTCCATACACCTCGTACACATTCAGCTTCGCTCCATACACCTCGTACACATTCAGCTTCGCTCCATACACCTCGTACACATTCAGCTTCGCTCCATACACCTCGTACACATTCAGCTTCGCTCCAACACCTCATACACATTCAGCTTCGCTCCATACACCTCATACACACACGGCTCCGCTCCATACACCTCATACACACACGGCTCCGCTCCATACACCTCGTACACACACAGCTCCGCTCCGTACACATCCCACACGCTGCTCCACTCCGTACACATCATACACACATGGCTCCGCTCCATACACCTCGCACACACACGGCTCCGCTCCATACACCTTGCACACACACGGCTCCGCTCCGTACACCTCGTACACACATGGCTCCGCTCCGCACACCTCTTACACACCCAGCTCCGCTCCGTACACCTCATACACACACGGCTCCGCTCTGTACACCTCATACACACACGGCTCCGCTCCGTACACCTCGTACACACATGGCTCCGCTCCATACACATTGCACACGCTGCTCCGCTCTGTACACCTCGTACACACGGCTCCGTACACCTCTTACACACACAACTCCGCTCCATACACATTGCACACGCTGCTCCACTCCATACACCTCGTACACACACGGCTCCGCTCCGTACACTTCGTACACACATGGCTCCGCTCCGTACACCTCGTACACACGGCTCCGCTCCGTACACATTGCACACGCTGCTCCGCTCCGTATACCTTGCACACACGCGGCTCCGCTCCGTACACCTCATACACATGTGGCTCTGCTCCGTACACCTCGTACATACGGCTCTGTACACCTCGTACGCACGTGGCTCCGCTCCGTACACGTCTTACACACACGACTCTGCTCCATACACCTTTCACACGCTGCTCCGCTCCATACACCTCGTACACACACTGCTCTGCTACATCCACACTGTAAACACCTCCTGACCTCACACATACGCTTACCCTCCTCCAGCGCCATGACAACCAGCAGAGTCCTGTACACGGAGGTCCTCCCGATCATGTGACCCCCTGACTCCTCCCATCCTGTGACTTCATCACAGGTCCTGTGTGCACAGAGCAGCCAATATGCTTCTCTGCGGGTGCAGAGGCTCAGGGAGCTGACCGGGTGATATACACACCTCCCAACCAGTGCGGGACAACTAATGTCCCGCCCGGGATCGCGGGGCTGACTGTCAAAATTGGGACAGTCCCGCTGGATCTGGGATGGTTGGGAGGTATGCTGTTTCTTTAAAAACAGGAATACAGGACTAGACAGGCAAACCAGCAGGGACTACCACACTCACTATGGTTTCTTATATATAATCAGACGGAAACCATCAGCCTCTACTTCTAGGAGCCGGAACCATATGGGTTTTCTTAGCAATACAAGAGGCTACTGTCGGCAATTACACACGTCGGCTCCAGCGGGTACAATCAACTAATCATTACAATTCAACCCTACGTACAGATGACCAGTGAAATGCCAAATCCACACTCCCCATACAACATACAGCACAAGAGTTCAACACAGTGGTCTCATCAGGGTTCTTAGTCTAATAGTGGACCCACTTACTATGAACAGATCAAGTGACCTGCAGACCCACTTACCCAATCACATCAGGCCAAGAGAGAAAGACAAATTCAGGTAGTCTAAGAATAAAATTTCTTATCTATTACTGCAGCTTTGATTTGTCAGTCTGTCTATGCACCAGCAAAGCCTATGAGACCAAGCGGTATTTTGAACTAGAGGGTCCCTGTTTGTTGCGCCAGGTTTTGTCGTCGCTACATAATGTGGGACATTCTGAGACGTTGTGCCTGTATGTGAACAGCCTCTATTGTGCATTAATATACCAAGCAACCACCCCCTCCATGGATTGGTAGGCAGAGAGTGGTTGTCTCATCGGTATTTTTGCACCTCTGTTGCCGCCATCTTAACTACATGGGTCCACTGCATCCCGATAGTGCATTTTTTTGTAGGCCTGGGCAGGTAAACATTGCTGCCTTTTTTCTGCTGTTTTTGAATTTTTGGAGGATTTTTAAGTCCTCTTTTTGTAGTTTTGCTGTTTAGTGAGTCTATGGGGGTGTCACACTGCACATGGGGAGGCTATGGGGACCTCATACAGGACATGCGGAGGCTATGGGGTCTTGTGCAGTATATGGGGAGGTTATGGGTGCTTCATCCAGAACATGGGGAGGCTATAGGAGCCTCATGCAGTATATGGTGAGGCTGTGTGGGGCTCATACAGTATATAGGGAGGCTGTGTGGGGTTATGCTGCATATTGGGATTCTGTGTGGGGCTCATGCAGTATATAGGGGAACTGTGTGGGGCTCTTGCAGTATATAGGGAGGCTGTGTGGGGTTCATGCAGTATAAATGGAGGCTGTGTGGGGCTCATGCAGTATATAGCTGTGTATGGCTCTTTCAGTATATGGGGAGGCTGTGTGGGTCTCATGCAATATATAGGGAGGCTGTGTGGGGCTAATGCAATATATAGGGAGGCTGTGAGGGGCTCTTGCAACATACAGGTAGGCTGTGTGGGGCTCATGCAGTATATAGGGAGGCTGTGTGGGGCTCTTGCAGTATATAGGGAGGCTGTGTGCGGCTCACGCAGTATATAGGGAGGGTGTGGGGGTCTCATGCTGTATATGGGGAGGGTGTGGGGGGCTCATGCTGTATATCGGGAGGCTGTGTGGGGCTCATGCTGTATATGGGGAGGCTGTGTGGGGCTCATGCTGTATATGGGGAGGCTGTGTGGGGATTATGCTGTATATGGGGAGGCTGTGTGTGGCCATGCTGTATATGGGGAGGCTGTGTGTAGCCCATGCTGTATATGAGGAGGCTGTGTGGGGCTCATGCACTATATGGAAGGCTGTGTGGGGCTCATGCTGTAAATGGGGAGGCTCTGTGGGGACTCTTACAGTATATAAAAGGGGATTGCGGGGGTTCATACGATATACAGGAGGGGCTGTACTCGGTTTCAAACGATATATAGGGGGATGTCAGCATGCTTAATTCTGCTCAATATTAAGTTATACAATTAATATTAATATAATTATCAATAATATAATAATTATAATATATTGATATTAATATTGAGTAGAATTAATTTCAGCCTATTGGTTCTGCCGTCCACAACAGTCACGGTCTCTCATGTGGCCCATCGGGAAAATGAATTGCCCACCCCTGGTGTAGCTGGATCGAGCTGCTTAGAGGAAATTGTCAAACCAGGAATTGAAGCTCGTGGGAGATAATTTGCATGTTCCTGGTGCATTCTGGAAAGAGTGAAGAGTCGTCGCGAGTCGTAGGATCTTTGGGTGTAGCTGGATCAAACTGCTTGGAGGAAATCGTCAAACTGCGCCGTTAGGAATCTTTACGACAATTCCACAGAAATTAATTTTGTTTAACATGGAGAAGGAGATTACCCATATGGTGTGTTGCCATATTTGTGCCACATATTGACAGACTTGCCTGAGGAAAAGACAAACTTTACTTGCCAGAAATGCAAGCTTGTGACTCTGTTAGAGGAAAAGGTGCAAAAGTCTTCAGGAGAAAATAGCTACACTGAAGCTCATCAAAGAAGATGAGGATTTCCTTGACAGAGCAGAAGAATCTCTTCAGAATATTGCAAGAGAAGAGCTTTTCAGTTTTCCTGCAGAAGCTAATGACAGAGTAGAAATAACTGTTCAGAATGGTCGAAGAGAAGCACCTTTCGATGTACCTGCAGAAAAAGAAAAATGGAAGTGTGTGACCCAAAGAAGCAGCAGGATGAAGCGGCAGTCAGCACCCATACCGCTGAAGGGCCGCTACCAGGCTCTCAGGCAGGATGTAAATGTACATAAACAAAAGTGCTTTGCCCACAAAGAAAACACCAGTAAGAAATCAGAAGCCTTTTGAAGGGAAATAAAGATGTGGTGAACAGGGGCGTACATAGAAATCATGGGGCTCCATAGCAAAAGTCTGAATTGGTCCCCTCCCCCGAAAAAAAAATCACGGCCAGGCCCAGCTCACCATCTTGCATCTCCACACAGCCTCAACTCCTCACGCTCCGCCTCCAGCAGCCGATAACCGCCTTCACATGTGCAACTACTTCCGGCTGGGCCCAGCATACACTGCTCTCTCTGGCTGGAAAGCTACGTCAGCCAGGAGGCGTGGCATCATTATGCATATCCAGCCAGAGTGTTCAGCCGGGAGCAGTGCAGGACTAGAACGGAGGAGTTGGGAGGAGCCAGGTACAGAGTGACAGCGGCACGCACAATCCCGCCCCCCACCACATCACCACACATAATCCCAACCCCCAACACATTACCACACACAATCCCGCCCCCACCACATTACCACACACAATCCCGCCCCCCCCCACATTACCACACACAATCCCGCCCCCCCACCACATTACCACACACAATCCCGCCCCTCCACCACATTACCACACACAATCCCGCCCCTCCACCACATTACCACACACAATCCCGCCCCTCCACCACATTACCACACATAATCCCGCCCCCCACCACATTACCACACGTAATCCCTCCCCTCCACCACATTACCACAGATAATCCCGCCCCCCACCACATTACCACAGATAATCCCACCCCCTGCACAGTAGCTCTGCCTCCCACCCCATCACCACAAATAATCCCGCCCCCACCACATTACCACACATAATCCCGTCCCCCACCACATCACCACACATAATCCCGCCCCCCCCACCACATTACCACACATAATCCCCCCCACCACATTACCACACATAATCCCGCCCCCCACCACATTACCACACATAATCCTGCCCCCCCACCACATTACCACACATAATCCCGCCTGTCCACCACATTACCACCCATAATCCCCCACCACATTACCACACATAATCCCGCCCCCCACCATATTACCACACATAATCCCACCTGTTGTGAATTTGGTTTTTGGGCTCCCCCGGTGGTCGCTGGTGGTACTGGACTTGTGTGCTTCACTTTCTCTGTTCACCTGTTTCCATCAGGATGTGGGAGTATCCTATTTAGCCTTGCTGCTCAGTTATTCTGGTGCCGGCCATCAATGTAACCAGAGCCTTTCTGTTGCATGTTCCTGCTTCTAGACTACTATCAGCTAAGTTGGACTCTTAGTCCTAAGTTTGTTTGCATTTTTGTTCCAGGAGCCAGGTACAGAGTGACAGCGGCACGCACAATCCCGCCCCCCACCACATCACCACACATAATCCCAACCCCCAACACATTACCACACACAATCCCGCCCCCACCACATTACCACACACAATCCCGCCCCCCCCCACATTACCACACACAATCCCGCCCCCCCACCACATTACCACACACAATCCCGCCCCTCCACCACATTACCACACACAATCCCGCCCCTCCACCACATTACCACACACAATCCCGCCCCTCCACCACATTACCACACATAATCCCGCCCCCCACCACATTACCACACGTAATCCCTCCCCTCCACCACATTACCACAGATAATCCCGCCCCCCACCACATTACCACAGATAATCCCACCCCCTGCACAGTAGCTCTGCCTCCCACCCCATCACCACAAATAATCCCGCCCCCACCACATTACCACACATAATCCCGTCCCCCACCACATCACCACACATAATCCCGCCCCCCCCACCACATTACCACACATAATCCCCCCCACCACATTACCACACATAATCCCGCCCCCCACCACATTACCACACATAATCCTGCCCCCCCACCACATTACCACACATAATCCCGCCTGTCCACCACATTACCACCCATAATCCCGCACCACATTACCACACATAATCCCGCCCCCCACCATATTACCACACATAATCCCACCTGTTGTGAATTTGGTTTTTGGGCTCCCCCGGTGGTCGCTGGTGGTACTGGACTTGTGTGCTTCACTTTCTCTGTTCACCTGTTTCCATCAGGATGTGGGAGTATCCTATTTAGCCTTGCTGCTCAGTTATTCTGGTGCCGGCCATCAATGTAACCAGAGCCTTTCTGTTGCATGTTCCTGCTTCTAGACTACTATCAGCTAAGTTGGACTCTTAGTCCTAAGTTTGTTTGCATTTTTGTTCCAGTTCACAGTTATGTTATGTTTCTGTAGCTGGAAGCTCTTGTGGGCCGAAATTACCACTCCGGTGTCATGAGTTGACACATGAGTCTTAAAGTAATTTCTGGATGGTATTTTAATAGGGTTTTCAGCTGACCGTGAAGTTCCCTATTGTATCTTCTTACTATCTAGTAAGCGGACCTCGCTTTGCTGAACCTACCTTCATACTGCGTATGTCTTTTCCTCTGAACTCACCGTCAATATATGTGGGGGGCTTCTGTCTCCTTTTTGGGGGAATTTCCCTAGAGGTAAGCCAGGTCTGTTTTTTCCTCTATTAGGGTTAGTTAGTTCTCCGGCTGGCGCTGGGCGTCTAGGGATAAAACGTAGGTACGTCACCCGGCCACTGTAGTTGTGTGGTAGGTTTAGCTCACGGTCAGCTCGAGATTCCATCACCCAAGAGCTAGTCTGTTATTTAAGTTCTCTGACGTTCCCTTGCCATTGGGAACCATGACAGTATGGCCGGCCAAGGGTTAAAACCGTTGGCAGAAGAAAGGAGAGAAAAAGAAGTCTGCAGATTTTTTTTTTTTTTTTCTTCTGAGCTTGCTCTATAGTTCACTCAGTTGCATTTCTGCTCTAATTGCAGCCTTTGCCTCTCTCTCTCCTTCTAATCCTTGAATGGCTCTGATCTCACCTGATTAAAATGGATCCTCAGAGTTTGGCTACAGGTTTGAATAATCTTGCTACGAAGGTTCAAAATTTACAGGATTTTGTTATTCATGCTCCTATATCTGAACCTAGAATTCCTATACCAGAATTTTTCTCCGGGGATAGATCTCGTTTCCTGAATTTCAAATATAATTGTAAATTGTTTCTTTCCCTGAGATCTCGCTCCGCTGGAGATCCCGCACAGCAGGTTAGGATAGTAATTTCCTTGCTGCGGGGTGACCCTCAAGACTGGGCATTTGCATTGGCACCCGGGGATCCTGCGTTGCTCAATGTGGATGCGTTTTTTCTGGCTTTGGGGTTGCTTTATGAGGAACCTAATTTAGAGAGTCAGGCTGAAAAAACCTTGATGGCCCTATCTCAAGGGCAAGATGAAGCTGAAATATACTGCCAAAAATTTCGTAAATGGTCTGTGCTTACTCAGTGGAATGAGTGCGCCCTGGCGGCGAATTTCAGAGAGGGTCTCTCTGATGCCATTAAAGATGTTATGGTGGGGTTCCTTGCACCTACAGGTCTGAATGAGTCCATGACAATGGCTATTCAGATTGATCGGCGTTTGCGGGAGCGCAAACCTGTGTACCATTTGGCAGTGTCTTCTGAGAAGGCTCCAGAAAATATGCAATGTGATAGAATTCTGTCCAGAAGCGAACGGCAGAATTTTAGGCGAAAAAATGGGTTGTGCTTCTATTGTGGTGATTCAACTCATGTTATATCAGCATGCTCTAAACGTACAAAAAAGGTTGATAAGTCTATTTCAATTGGCACTTTACAGTCTAAGTTTATTTTGTCTGTGACCTTGATTTGTTCATTATCGTCAATTACTGCGGATGCCTATGTCGACTCTGGCGCCGCTTTGAGTCTCATGGATTGGTCCTTTGCCAGGCGCTGTGGGTTTGATCTAGAGCCTCTGGAAGTCCCTATACCTCTGAAGGGTATTGACTCTACACCATTGGCTAGTAATAAACCACAATACTGGACACAAGTGACTATGCGTATGAATCCAGACCATCAGGAGACGATTCGCTTCCTTGTGTTGTACAATCTACATGATGTTTTGGTGCTCGGATTGCCATGGTTACAATCTCATAACCCAGTTCTTGACTGGAAAGCAATGTCTGTGTTAAGCTGGGGATGTCAGGGGGCTCATGGGGACGTACCTTTGGTTTCCATTTCGTCATCTATTCCCTCTGAGATTCCGGAATTTTTATCTGATTATCGTGATGTTTTTGAGGAGCCTAAGCTTGGTTCACTACCTCCTCACAGAGATTGCGATTGTACCATAGATCTGATTCCGGGCAGTAAATTTCCAAAGGGTCGTTTATTTAATCTATCTGTACCTGAACATGCTGCTATGCGAGAATATATTAAGGAGTCCCTGGAAAAGGGACATATTCGTCCTTCTTCATCTCCCTTAGGAGCCGTTTTTTTCTTTGTATCTAAAAAAGATGGCTCTTTGAGGCCGTGTATTGATTATCGACTCTTGAATAAAATTACAGTCAGATATCAGTATCCTCTGCCACTGCTGACTGATTTGTTTGCTCGAATAAAAGGGGCTAAGTGGTTCTCTAAGATTGATTTCCGTGGGGTGTATAATTTGGTGCGAATTAAGCAGGGGGATGAGTGGAAAACCGCATTTAATACGCCCGAGGGCCATTTTGAGTATTTAGTAATGCCTTTTGGTCTTTCAAATGCCCCTTCAGTCTTTCAGTCCTTTATGCATGACATTTTCCGGGAATATTTGGATAAATTCATGATCGTGTATCTGGATGATGTTTTGATTTTTTCGGATGACTGGGATTCTCATGTCCAACAGGTCAGGAGGGTTTTTCAGGTTTTGCGGGCTAATTCCTTGTGTGTGAAGGGTTCTAAGTGTATTTTTGGGGTTCAAAAGATTTCTTTTTTGGGGTACATTTTTTCCCCCTCTTCCATTGAGATGGATCCTGTCAAGGTTCGGGCTATTTGTGATTGGACGCAACCTTCTTCGCTTAAGAGCCTTCAGAAATTTTTGGGCTTTGCTAATTTTTATCGTCGATTTATAACTGTTTTTTCTGATGTTGCTAAACCTTTGACTGATTTGACCAAAAAGGGTGCTGATGTTGCTGATTGGTCCCCTGCTGCTGTGGAGGCCTTTCAGGAGCTTAAGCGCCGCTTTTCTTCCGCCCCTGTGTTGCGTCAGCCTGATGTTACTCTTCCTTTTCAGGTTGAGGTCGATGCTTCCGAGATCGGAGCTGGGGCGGTCTTGTCGCAGAAAAGTTCCGATTGCTCCGTGATGAGACCTTGTGCGTTCTTTTCTCGAAAATTTTCGCCCGCCGAGCGAAATTATGATATTGGTAATCGGGAGCTTTTGGCTATGAAGTGGGCTTTTGAGGAGTGGCGTCATTGGCTTGAGGGGGCTAGACATCAGGTGGTGGTATTGACTGATCACAAGAATTTGATTTATCTTGAGTCTGCCAGGCGCCTGAATCCTAGACAGGCGCGCTGGTCGTTGTTTTTCTCTCGGTTTAATTTTGTGGTCTCATACTTACCAGGTTCTAAAAATGTGAAGGCGGATGCCCTTTCTAGGAGTTTTGAGCCTGATTTCCCTGGTGATTCTGAACCTACAGGTATCCTTAAGGATGGGGTGATATTATCTGCTGTTTCCCCAGACCTGCGACGGGCTTTGCAGGAGTTTCAGGCGGATAGACCTGATCGTTGCCCGCCTGGTAGACTGTTTGTTCCTGATGATTGGATCAGTAGAGTCATCTCGGAGGTTCATTCTTCTGCGTTGGCAGGTCATCCCGGGATCTTTGGTACCAGGGATTTGGTGGCTAGGTCCTTCTGGTGGCCTTCTCTGTCTCGAGATGTACGAGTTTTTGTGCAGTCTTGTGATGTTTGTGCTCGGGCCAAACCTTGTTGTTCTCGGGCTAGCGGATTGTTGTTATCTTTGCCTATTCCAAAGAGGCCTTGGACTCACATCTCTATGGATTTTATTTCTGATCTCCCTGTTTCTCAGACAATGTCTGTCATCTGGGTGGTGTGTGACCGTTTTTCAAAGATGGTTCATTTGGTGCCCTTGCCTAAGTTGCCGTCCTCTTCCGAGTTGGTTCCTCTGTTTTTTCAAAATGTGGTTCGCTTGCATGGTATTCCGGAGAATATCGTTTCTGACAGGGGGACCCAGTTCGTGTCTAGATTTTGGCGGGCGTTCTGTGCTAGGATGGGCATTGATTTGTCTTTTTCGTCTGCGTTCCATCCTCAGACTAATGGCCAGACTGAGCGAACTAATCAGACCTTGGAGACTTATTTGAGGTGTTTTGTGTCTGCGGATCAGGATGACTGGGTTGCCTTTTTGCCGTTGGCGGAGTTTGCCCTCAATAATCGGGCTAGTTCTGCCACTTTGGTTTCTCCTTTTTTTTGCAATTCGGGGTTTCATCCTCGCTTTTCTTCTGGTCAGGTGGAGTCTTCGGATTGTCCTGGAGTGGATACTGTGGTGGATAGGTTGCGTCGGATTTGGGGACAGGTGGTGGACAATTTGGAGTTGTCCCAGGAGAAGACTCGGCATTTTGCTAACCGCCGGCGTCGTGTTGGTCCTCGTCTTCGTGTTGGGGACTTGGTGTGGTTGTCTTCTCGTTTTGTCCCTATGAGGGTTTCTTCTCCTAAGTTTAAGCCTCGGTTCATCGGCCCATATAAGATTTTGGAGATTCTTAACCCTGTGTCCTTTCGATTGGACCTCCCGGCATCTTTTTCTATCCATAATGTCTTCCATCGGTCATTATTGCGCAGGTATGAGGTACCGGTTGTGCCTTCCGTTGAGCCTCCCGCTCCGGTGTTGGTTGAGGGTGAATTGGAGTACGTTGTGGAGAAGATCTTGGACTCCCGTGTTTCCAGACGGAAACTTCAGTATCTGGTCAAGTGGAAGGGCTACGGTCAGGAGGATAATTCTTGGGTGACAGCCTCTGATGTTCATGCCTCTGATTTGGTCCGTGCCTTTCATAGGGCTCATCCTGATCGCCCTGGTGGTTCTTGTGAGGGTTCAGTGCCCCCTCCTTGAGGGGGGGGGTACTGTTGTGAATTTGGTTTTTGGGCTCCCCCGGTGGTCGCTGGTGGTACTGGACTTGTGTGCTTCACTTTCTCTGTTCACCTGTTTCCATCAGGATGTGGGAGTATCCTATTTAGCCTTGCTGCTCAGTTATTCTGGTGCCGGCCATCAATGTAACCAGAGCCTTTCTGTTGCATGTTCCTGCTTCTAGACTACTATCAGCTAAGTTGGACTCTTAGTCCTAAGTTTGTTTGCATTTTTGTTCCAGTTCACAGTTATGTTATGTTTCTGTAGCTGGAAGCTCTTGTGGGCCGAAATTACCACTCCGGTGTCATGAGTTGACACATGAGTCTTAAAGTAATTTCTGGATGGTATTTTAATAGGGTTTTCAGCTGACCGTGAAGTTCCCTATTGTATCTTCTTACTATCTAGTAAGCGGACCTCGCTTTGCTGAACCTACCTTCATACTGCGTATGTCTTTTCCTCTGAACTCACCGTCAATATATGTGGGGGGCTTCTGTCTCCTTTTTGGGGGAATTTCCCTAGAGGTAAGCCAGGTCTGTTTTTTCCTCTATTAGGGTTAGTTAGTTCTCCGGCTGGCGCTGGGCGTCTAGGGATAAAACGTAGGTACGTCACCCGGCCACTGTTAGTTGTGTGGTAGGTTTAGCTCACGGTCAGCTCGAGATTCCATCACCCAAGAGCTAGTCTGTTATTTAAGTTCTCTGACGTTCCCTTGCCATTGGGAACCATGACACCCACCCCCCACCACATTACCACACATAATCCCGCCCCCCCACTACATTACCACACATAATCCCGCCCCTCCACCACATTACCACCCATAATCCCCATCACCACATTACCACACATAATCCCGCCCCCCACCATATTACCACACATAATCCCGCCCCCCACCACATTACCACACATAATCCCGCCCCCCCACCACATCACCACACATAATCCCGCCCCACCACCACATTACCACACATAATCCTGCCCCACCACATTACCACAAATAATCCCGCCCCCACCACATTACCACACATAATCCCGCCCCCACCATAATACCACACATAATCACCCCCCCACCACATTACCACACATAATCCCGCCCCCCACCACATTACCACACATAATCCCGCCCTCCCACCACATTACCACCCATAATTCCACCCTCCCACCACATTATCACACATAATCCCGCCCCCACCACATTACCACACATAATCCCATCCCCCACCACATCACCACACATAATCCCGCCCCCCACCACATTACCACACATAATCCTGCCCCCCACCACATTACCACACATAATCCTGCCCCCCCACCACATTACCACACATAATCCCGCCCGTTCACCACATTACCACCCATAATCCCCCACCACATTACCACACATAATCCCGCCCCCACCATATTACCACACATAATCCCGCCCCCCACCATATTACCACACATAATCCCACCCCCCACCACATTACCACACATAATCCCGCCCCCCACTACATTACCACACATAATCCCACCCCTCCACCACATTATCACCCATAATCCCAATCACCACATTACCACACATAATCCCGCCCCCCACCATATTATCACACATAATCCCGCCCCCCACCATATTACCACACATAATCCCACCCCCCACCACATTACCACACATAATCCCGCCCCCCCACTACATTACCACACATAATCCCGCCCCTCCACCACATTACCACCCATAATCCCCTCCACCACATTAACACACATAATCCCGCCCCCCACCATATTACCACACATAATCCCGCCCCCCCACCACATTACCACACATAATCCCGCCCCCCCACCACATTACCACACATAATCCCGCCCTCCCACCACATTACCACACATAATTCCACCCTCCCACCACATTACCACACATAATCCCGCCCTCCCACCACATTACCACACATAATCCCACCCCCCACCACATTACAACACCTAATCCTGCCCCCTCACCACATTTCCACATATAATCCCGCCCCCACCACATTACCACAGATAATCCCACCCCTCGCCACATTGCAACACATAATCCCGCCCCCCACCACATTACCACACATAATCCCGCCCCCCCACATTACCACACACAATCCCCCCATCACATTACCACACATAATCCCGCCCCCACCATATTACCACACATAATCCTGCCCCCTCACATTACCACACGAGGCTCCGTCCCCACACATTACCACATGAGGCTCCGTCCCCACACATTACCACCTGAGGCTCTGTCCCCCCACATTACCACACGAGGCTCCGTACCCACACATTACCACACGAGGCTCTGTCCCCACACATTACCACATGAGGCTCCGTCCCTCCACATTACCACACGAGGCTCCGTCCTCACACATTTCCACATGAGGCTGCGTCCCCACACATTACCACACGAGGCTCCGTACCCACACATTACCACACGAGGCTCTGTCCCCACACATTACCACATGAGGCTCCGTCCCTCCACATTACCACACGAGGCTCCGTCCTCACACATTTCCACATGAGGCTGCGTGCCCACACATTACCACACGAGGCTCTGCCCCCACACATCACCACACAAATCCAGTTTGCTTTTGATTTTACACTGTGAATAAAATGTATTAGTATTATTCTGATTTTTAATTATTATTATTGTTATTAACTTCATTTTAAGTTAATTTACCACCTGCGTAAGCGCTATTGAATGTTGTAATTATTTACTTTAGTTTAATCACTAGCAGCGTTAATTAGATAGCAATGAGCATGCTGAGCGTTAGCTGGCTGGAAACAGCTAGTAAACCTATAAAGAGAAAAATTGGAGAAACTGAACATTTTGCAGTGGACTCTTAATTTTTGCCAGAGCTGTATATATATATATTTATCCACACACATACATGTATATATATATATATATATATATATATATATATATATATATATATACACATATATATATATATATCGTAGTCTCCTTTATTATGTATATTGCTGTCCCTTATACAGTGCCCTCTCTTGCTATGTACAGCACCGGCCCTTACATATTGGATTATATAGAGCCCTGTTTTTTATTACATACTGTCCTCTCTTGTTAGATATATAATACAATGATAGATGATGGAGCATGGGAAAGCTTCTTTTCTAATGGAGGAGATGATGGACTGGTAGTCTGGTCACCGGCTCCTCCATCAGCAGTCATTTTATATTTAACCAGAGAGAGGATTATGTAATAAAAGAGGGAGCTGTGAATAACAAAAATAACAAGAATACACTATGTAAGAGAATACACTATGTAAGAGACAACACTGTACATAACAGCAGAGGAAGCTATATAATAAGGAACCACACTATATATAACTAGAGAGGATGGTATGTAATAAGGGACAGTGTTATACATGATAAAAGAGGAAACTGTGTAACTAAGGATGGTGTTATACATAATAAGTGAGTACACTATATACTAAGGGATTGTGCTAGACATAATAAGTGAGTACACTATACTGTATACTAAGGGACTGTGCTATACATAAACAGTGATTACACTATATACTGAGGGATGGTGCTATACATAATAAGCGAGTACACTATATACTAAGGGACTGTGCTATACATAAGTGAGTACACTATATACTAAGGGGCTGTGCTATATATAATAAGTGAGTAAACTATATATCTAAGGGACTGTGTTAAACATAATAAGCGATAATAGCGTCTTCCTCCACTTCCCCTGTTCTTAAATCCATTATAAATCCCCCTTCCTCCCTTCCCAATCCCCCACACCCCTCATTGTCCTCCTCCTTGCACATCCCATTATTGTCCTCTCCCCACCCCATCATTGCCTTCTCCCCCAGCACCCCCATCATTGCCCTTTCCACCACCTCTATCATTTCTTTCTACCCACCACCCAATCATTGCCCATTCCACCACCTCCATCATTGCCTTCTCCCCCTCCACCCCATCATTGCCTGTTTCACCACCTCCATCATTTCCTCCTTCCCTATCACCCCATCATTGCCCTTTCCACCATCATTGTCCTTTCCACTACCACCATCACTGCCTTCTCCCCCACCACCCCATCATTGCCCATTCCACCACCTCCATCATTGCCTTCTCCACCACTACCCCATCATTGCCCATTTCACCACCTCCATCATTTCCTCTTCCCCTATCACCCCATCATTGCCCTTTCCACCATCATTGTCCTTTCCACTACCACCACCACTGCCTTTTTCCCCACCACCCAATCATTGCCCATTCCACCACCTCCATCATTTCCTCCTCCCCTATCACCCCCATAATTGCCCTTTGCACCATCTTTGCCTTTTCTCCACCACCCCCATCATTGCCCATTCCACCACCTCCATCATTTCCTCCTCCCCACCACCCATTCTTTGCCCTCTCCCACACTATCACCCCCATCATTGCCTTCTTCCCCACCACCTCCATCATTGCCTTCTTCCCCACCACCCCCATCTTTGTCCTTTCCACTGCCACCATCATTGCCTTCTCCCCACCACCCTCATCATTGCCCATTCCACCTCCATCATTTCCTCCTCCCCCACATCCCCATCATTGCCCTTTCCACCACCATCATTGCCTTTTCCCCATCACCCCATCATTGCCCATTCCACCACCTCCATCATTTCCTCCCCACCACTCCATTATTGCCCTTTCAACCACCAACATCATTGTTCTTTTCACCACCTCCATCATTGCCTTCCCCCCACCATCATTGCCCATTCCACCACCTCTATCATTTCCATCTCCCCACCCCCCATTATTGCCCTTTCCACCACCCCTGTTGTGAATTCTGTTGTGGGTTCTGCTCTTGGGCTCCGTCCGGTGGTTATAAGTGGTAGTGCTGCTGTTTGTCCTTCACAGCAGTCTTCAGGTGCTTCCACTTTGGACGGGGCTATTTAGTCTGGCTTCACCCTTTAGTGAGTGCCAGTTGTCCATTGTTTTTCTGGAGGATTCACATCTCTGCTTGGTTTCTCCTGCTGGATTGTCCAAATCATCAAAGATAAGTCCTGGCTTTGTTTTTGCAGTCCACATGTGGTGGACTTTATAGTTCAGTGAATTGCTATGTTTTTTCTTGTCCAGCTTTGTCTGTGTAAGGATTTATTCAGCCAAGCTGGAAGCTCTGGAGTTGCAGAGTTACCCTCCATGCCTTTAGTTAGGTGTGGAGATTTTTGTATTCTCTGTGGTGGATTTTTGTAGTATTTTAATACTGACCGCACAGTACTCTGTCCTGTCTTTTCTTTCTAGGTAGCATGGCCTCCTTTGCTAAATTCTGTTTTCAGTCTGCGTTTGTAATTTCCCTCTCCTCTCACAGTCAATATTTGTGGGGGGCTGTCTTTCCTTTGGGGATTTTCTCTGAGGCAAGATAGTTTTCCTGTTTCTTTCTTTAGGGGTAATTAGTCCTCCGGCTGTGACGAGGTGTCTAGGGAGTGACAGGAACATCCCACGGCTACTTCTAGTTGCAGTGTTAAGTTCAGGGTCTGCGGTCAGTATAGAGGCCACCTACTCCAGAGCTCGTCCATGTTGCTCCTAGGCCACCAGATCATAACACACCCCATCATTGTCCTCTCCATCACTCCATCATTGCTTTCTCCCCATCACCCCATCATTGCCTTCACCCCATCACCCCCATCATTGCCTTCTCCCCATCATTGCCTCCTCCACTTACACACACCCACACACACAGCACCATTCACCTCTCTGCATGTTCCCCCGCAGCACTATGCACGCACACATACACACACACACACACCACCACTACTCATCTCTACACACACACAGCAGACAGCACCTCTCACCTCTTCGCACACTCTCCCACAGCCACAGAATTACCATCTACGGCAGCTTCCTCTCACTGGCACAGCGGCCACAGCGCTGAGTGATGATGTCATCCAGCCATGCCGCTGACTGTTGAGTGAGACAGGAAGCAGGATGGATCGCTGCAGCTCCGCTGCTATTCTCTCTTATAGGCAGCGGAGATGTAGGGATCTCTCCCTGCCCACCACACATGAGGGCAATATGGTTAGGGCCCCCAAAGCCTCAGGGCTGGATAAACAGGGCAGATTGCCCTCATTATTAGCTGCAATGCTGGGGCCCCTGGAGCCTCTGGGCCCCGGTGCAGCCGCACCCATTGCACATGAGGTATGTCCATCCCTGGCACAGCTGTTGCGGTCCAACTCTGGTGGGCCCCCTCACCCCTCGGGGCCCCATAGCAGTCGCGTGGCCTGCTGCCATTGGCGGTATGCCACTGGTGGTGAAGAAGAAAAGGAGAGTTGTGGTTATGAGGGATTCCCTACTGAGAGGAACAGAAGCCTCTATCTGTCGACTGGACATTACTTCCCGAGAAGTCTGCTGTCTTCCAGGTACCCAAATTAAAGTTGTGTCTGATAGGGAATCAAGACTCTTCAGTGCTATAGACGACCACCCACATCTATTAGTACACATAGGAACAAATGACATAGCAAAAAAGGACATGGAAACTATATGCAGAGACTTTGAAGACCTAGGCTCGAAAGTGAAGGAACTGGGAGCCCAGGTCATCTTCTGATCCATCTTCCTAGTGGATGAACATGGACCAAGGAGATTGAACAGGATTCTACAGGTGAACAACTGGCTACGTCAATGGTGCCATGAGCAATGTTTTGTTTTTCGTGACCATGGAGGCAACTACCTGTATGATGGAATGCTTGCTAGAAATGGGTTGAATCTTGTGAAAACAGGAAAACACATATTTGGTAGATGCCTTGCTACACTCATCAGGAAGGCATTATGGGATGGGAAATATAGAGCCAGGAAAAAATATGCAGCTATGAATTCTTTTGAGAACCCTGCTATTAGACGTGTATATAGAAAACAAATATAACAAACTCTGAATGAAAATAGAGGAACAAGAGAAACCTACTACAAACTAAACTGTGTCTATACAAATGCACAGGGCATGGGAAACAAACAAGGAATTTGGAGCTGCTAACACAGGAAGAGAGATATGATGTCATAGGCATCACTGAAATTTGGTGGGATAATATACATGATTGGAATACAGACCTTTATGGCTACAACTTATTTATTAGAATCAGGGTTCACAAGAAGGGATGATGTGCTGCATTGCATGTTAGGAAAATGTATATCTCCACAGAGATCCAAGCTTCAGTGACGCCCCACTTACTGTATTCACCCCTTTGCTTCCCCCGCATCAGACTTTCCTCCTGTGCTGCCTTGTACTCACTGCCTGCTGTGCTCCTAAAGAATCTCCACTTGGCTATAGGGAGGTGCAGCCACACTCTGCTGTTTCCTGCAAGGTTTGCCTTCCCCAGCCTATCAATATGCCACAGCAGGTTTATTAGACAGCTCCACCCACTACCCCTAGCCCAATCGTTGTTTCCCAGTTGCTTGTCTCTGGATCCTGTGGGTGCATGTTTGTTTTGTCTCTCCAGCTATTGACCGAGCTTTAGTTTACTGTTTATCATAACCTCTCTGCTCCTGACCTCAGTTTTGTACTCTGATTCTGTGCTGCCTGCCCCGACCTCAGACCTTCTGACATTTCTGTCTTGCCCTCTTATTCCTCATACTCGTGCCTCTGACCCTCTGGTTGGCTGCTGCAGCCCCACAGACTGGCCTGGACTGGTACCTGGTGTCTACCGGCAGCCCAGCATATCCTCATTATCAGAGGTCCTAGTGAAGACCCGGTAGACACTTAGTCACTCCCCTCCAGGCAGGGCCGGACTTAGCCCAAAAGGCGCCCTGTGCGAGACTGCAGGACGGCGCCCCCCCCCCCCTCCAAACTTTGAAAGAAAACAATAACTCTTTAATATTCACAACAACACGTTTACTTAGAAAACTTGTGTTTCCCTGCAAAACACTTGAAGAAACACTAATATTGCAATAACGGGAATTATAAAGTGCTTTAAAGTGGACCAAAAGGAAAAAATGACGCTTGGTCCAAAGCCATATGGGCTGACAGCCAATCAGAGTGCAGAGCGGCGGCCTGCAAGGCCAAACACCGCCACACCATGACCAGATGACATATTACCACCACAGTGATCGAATAATATCAAATACAAGGAACGAATACCACAACATCATGACCAGACCACATATTACCACCACATAGTGACTGAATACTACAATACTGATCAATAATAAAAAAAAACACAATACTATCACCATAAGTGCCATTATACACAGGAGATCTGTACTTAGTATGCAGCGTCTGTGTATAGGTAATACAGTGATCACCGGTGACATACACAGGACCTCAGTATATAGTATACAGTGTATAGTGTCAGTGTATAGGTAACACACTGACTCACCAGTGACATCTCTAGGTGAAGTCCTTCATCTTTCATCCCGCACAGACCGCCATCACTTCATCCAGCCAGGACTCGTCTCTGCAGGAAATAACACAGTTATCTCAAGTTCCACTTGCAGAACACATTACTTAATTTTCCCAACTTCTACATTACACCACATGAAGAAGGCGACATAGTGTCACTCTACACAGTAATAGGACCGCCCCTCCATTTAAAACAGTATACTCAAAAAATAAAATAAATACATCACTGCAGTAATAATATCCCTTAATTAGCCCCTATGGTAATAATATTCGCCATCCTGGCCCCCGTGTGTCTCATTCCTGGCGTCAGCCATATATTCTCCCATCCTGCCCTAATGAGTATCTATCCTGCCCCATATGATCTTCCCATCCTGCCCCATCTGTCTCCATCGTATCCATCCTGCCCCATCTGTCTCCAATCCTGCCTCCAGTGTCTCCAGTCATGACGCCATGTCTGTCATCCTGCCCCGTGTCTCCATTCTGCCCCTGTGTCAAGCATTCTGCCCGTGTCCAGCATTCTGCACCAGTGTCCAGCATTCTGCACCAGTGTCCAGCATTCTGCACCAGTGTCCAGCTTTCTGCCCCTGTGTCCAGCTTTCTGCCCCCTGTGTCCAGCTTTCTGCCCCAGTGTCCAGCTTTCTGCCCCAGTGTCCAGCTTTCTGCCCCAGTGTCCAGCGTTCTGCCCCAGTGTCCAGCTTTCTGCCCCAGTGTCCAGCGTTCTGCATCAGTGTCCAGCGTTCTGCCCCAATGTCCAGCGTTCTGCCCCTGTGTCCAGCGTTCTGCCCCTGTGTCCAGCTTTCTGCCCCAGTGTCCAGCTTTCTGCCCCAGTGTCCAGCTTTCTGCCCCAGTGTCCAGCTTTCTGCCCCCGTGTCCAGCTTTCTGCCCCCGTGTCCAGCTTTCTGCCCCAGTGTCCAGCTTTCTGCCCCCGTGTCCAGCGTTCTGCCCCCGTGTCCAGCGTTCTGCCCCAGTGTCCAGCGTTCTGCCCCAGTGTCCAGCGTTCTGCCCCAGTGTCCAGCGTTCTGCCCCAGTGTCCAGCGTTCTGCCCCCTTGTCCAGCGTTCTGCCCCCGTGTCCAGCGTTCTGCCCCAGTGTCCAGCGTTCTGCCCCAGTGTCCAGCGTTCTGCCCCCGTGTCCAGCGTTCTGCCCCCGTGTCCAGCGTTCTGCCCCAGTGTCCAGCGTTCTGCCCCCGTCTCCAGCTTTCTGCCCCAGTGTCCAGCTTTCTGCCCCAGTGTCCAGCTTTCTGCCCCAGTGTCCAGCTTTCTGCCCCAGTGTCCAGCGTTCTGCCTCCCTGTGTCCAGCTTTCTGCCCTGCCCCCCCCCTCCCGATCGCCGCTCTCAATAATAATTAAAAAAAAACAACAAGTTCTTCTTACCTGACCGCGATCCTGCTCTATCTGCTTATCGGTGGGGGCGGCCATCTTCCTGAGGCCGCGCGTGCGCAGGTGGAGTGCTCTGCTGCCCGGGGCTTCAGGAAAATGGCCGCGGGATGCCGCGCATGCGCAGATGGAGATCGCGGCGGCCATTTTTCTGAAGCCGAGAAGCGAACAGCCAGGTAAATTCTGCGCCGCCGGCGACCCGCCCCCCCGCATTGTGCCGCCCCCTTCCTACGCCACTGCCAGGGGGGGCCCGATGACCGGGGGCGTGGTAACCGGAACGCTGGCAGATGGAAATTTTAGAAAACGGCTGCCCCGTACCGGGTCGTACCGGCTGAATCCCACCCCTGATTTTGATGTAATGTGACATTAATCTGCTGAGCTCAATAAATGCGCCCCTTGTATGCTAACGAGCCTTGGCGCCCTGTGCGGCCGCACAGGTCGCACAGGGCAAAGGCCGGCCCTGCCTCCAGGGTAAGCCCGGCCCATGTCACAATGGGTCCACACTTACCAGTATTACAATGGACACCAGGATAGTTTTTTCTAGTATGTATAACCAGCATTCAAACAGCCATTTTGTATAATCTTTCATATTGGTCAGTTTGTGCAAAATATATTGCTACTCAGGATTATGTATGAACATCTGTTATTGCTCAAATTGATTGCACAGTCATGGCCAATAATTGAGACGGACACAAATTTTAGTTTTCACAAAGTTTTGATGCTTATTGCTTTTGGCCAGATGTTTCTATAGTTACTAAAGTACTATTAGAAGCATTTCACGTTTTACACTTTTATTGACAAATGCATCAAGTTTATGCAATGACCCAATATTTTCCTTCTTGACCCTTATTTTTCAAGACTTCTGTCATTAACCCTGGGATGCGAGATATCAACTGCTGGGCCAGATCTTGACTGATCACAACTCATTCTTATCTAATTGGTGCCTGGAATTTATCACAATTTGTGTTTTTTGTTTGCTCACCCGCTTTTTGAGGATTGACCATAGACTCTCAATGGGATTAAGATCTGAGGAGTTTCCTGGCCATGGACCCAAAAATATCAATATTTTGTTCACTAAGCTGCTTAGTTAGCACTTATTTATTGTGAAATGGCACTCCATCGTTCTGGAAAAAGTATTGTTCATCACCAAATTGCTCCTGGATCTTTGGGAGAAGTTACTCTTGGAGTTTGCTTGCTTGGATACCATTCTTTATTCATGGCAGGGTTCTTAGATAAAATTGTGAGTGAGCCCACTGCCTTGGATGAAAATTAGCCGTACTCATGAATGGTCTCAGAAAGCTTTACGGTTGGCACTTGAGTCATGGT
This sequence comes from Ranitomeya variabilis, assembly GCF_051348905.1. Classification (NCBI taxonomy): domain Eukaryota; kingdom Metazoa; phylum Chordata; class Amphibia; order Anura; family Dendrobatidae; genus Ranitomeya; species Ranitomeya variabilis. Next base: position 311,123,208 of record NC_135232.1, read on the forward strand.
AGTGCTCACTTTTTCTTCTCCAATCATTCTTCCAGATCTACTAAACAGCTTGAAGGGGGCTTCATTACAAAATGTAACTTTGCAAAATTTTCAGCAATTGGACTGCAAGGGACTTGGGTAACGTAATTTTCGCCGATGAAGCCCCCTTTGCATTTTTGAGACATCTGGAAGAATGATTACCTGAAGAAGAAAAGGTGAGTGCAACCATAAGTCCTTTGTCATGCCAACAGAAAAGTAGCCTTCTGATAACAATGATTTTTTTGCCGGCATGTCCAGAAAGGCCGATTATCTATTTGTATAAATGCACCATTATCCTATATAACCACCCTGTTCTATGGGTATATATTCCATACCAGTAATATACACCGTTTTAATTCTTATTTATTGGTACCTTGTAGAAGTAGATGCCTGGAATTGCGTCCAATTTTTTCTTTTGTCATATCCAATTAATTGATTTTACATGTGTATTTGTAAAAGGTACAAACAACCTATATAATGGATGACTAAAAAATGATGTTTTATCTCATGCATCCTGGTTGTTGAATCTTTATAATACTGAAAGCAGAGATTGTAGAAATTAAGAAGATCCATAAACTCTATCCTGCTAGTATTTGCATACCTTATTACAGTACGTAAACCTAAACTCTTCACTGCAATATCCTGGTGAGGACATAATATTATATGTGATGGTCAGTATCTGACTTTCTTTTACTGCACCGTGCATTTTCAGTTTTCTTGCACTGTCTTTTTCACGGATTACACTGTTATATATATTATTATGCGGGGTTTCATGTAATGTTGCCACTTAGATGTCATCATACATTATATGTGTTATAATACATTGCATTCTTATGCTTATACATTAAGTAAGTGAAAGCATTCATCCTCCTGAGTCAATATCATATATACATATATAGACATCTCTTCCTGCACAATACTGTATGTAAGGAAATGTTGGTGTATGGTAGTGACAGCCTGTAATGCTGTGCTCGCTCAGAGTCAGCGTGTAAGATGATGAGTGTGATGCAGGGGTGGTGTCTCTGCTTTGCTGAGTTGAGAACTTTGCTGCAGTATAAAAGCTGATGCTGTCCTCTATCTGCCGCAGTGCCCTGCATCTCTCTCCTTGTGTGTGCTTCAGAACTCTAGGCTGCGGACAGCTCCATACGTCTACCTAGGCTTTCATTCTGTACATGAGTCATCACTCTTTGTGATTCTATTGCCTACTTGTCTGTTCCCATTTCATGTGACATTTTTGACTCTTTGCATTTCTTCTTCTCTCTGTACCTTCTAGCTGCCTCCGTTACTTCATCATGCTCAGCTTCGGCATGGATCGCTCAGTAGGCCCTGTTACCTACAGAAGACCTGCAGATGGCTACCTTAGATCTAGTTCTGTTTCCTTAACCCACAGTGGTAGCAGTAGTTTTCAATCTCAGACTCGGAGTCGTAGAAGTGCCCCATCTTACAGTGAAAGTCCTGAGCCCCCCAATGGTCCAAGGGATGAAAGGGAGGCCTTGCAAGGGCTGAATGAAAGGTTTGCTGGCTACATAGACAAGGTGCGGAGACTGGAAGACCAGAACCAGAGTTTACAACAAGAGGCAGAAGCCCTAAGGAAGCAGCAGGCTGGCATCTCTGCTATTGGCCAGTTATATCAAAGAGAGATAAAAGATATTCGCAACCAGCTCCTGAAAATAAACTCTGAAAATATTCAAGAACAGTTGGAAGCAAACCGACTTAATGAGGACATTGACTTACTGAGGTTAAAGACACAAGAAGAGGAGAGAATGAAGGAAGAGGCTGTGTCTGCTGAGAGGGCACTTAGGCAATACTTACAGGATTGTACCCTAGAAAGTGAACAGATTGGAAGGAAGGTCCAGGCTCTGCAGGATGAAGTAAGCCACCTGTGCAAAAGTCACCAAGAAGATGTAGATGAGATGCTTAGGCAGATACAAGGCAGTCAAGTGTCAACACAACAATTTGGAGAAATGCCTGGAGTGGACCTGGCATCTGCTCTGAAGGAAATCAGGGCTCAGTTGGAAGGCCATATAGGAAGAAATAACATGCAGACCCAAGACTGGTTCCAAGGTGAGCACCCATACATCACGTACAGACATCTACATCAATCTGACATTCATTAGTCTTAAAATTATCTGCATGGGCTGATACCAAAACACATACATACATTTTTTATTACTTCATTGTATTATACTGTATATATTGCTATGATTTATATGAAATATTTAAGAGACTGGAAAAAAAATGTTCTTTTCCTCTGGCACAGCATATGATTATATGATGTATATTGAATCATCTACTGTGTTGTTCAGTCTGGGCATCGTAGGGTTTTCCAGTAGATAACTAAGTATAAAGCAATGCATTTGATTTTACCTTCACGCTAGGAAGGGGTTACAGCCTAGCACTTGAAATTCCTGAGTCATGTTTGGTTTCTATATTAGTCTCCACACGTCTTCTCATCTTCTCATTCGCAGTCCTTTCTTGTGCTGCAATAAACCTCACTGATGCGAATTGTTAATCAAGGGATAGATAACATTGTAAAATTAAAAATATTGCTATTTAGAGAAGGTGTCCTTATACCTAGTGGGTATTTTTCCGATATTTTTCTCTGTGCATTTTATTTGTTTGAAAATCTTTATTAGCCAAGGATTATAGCTTAAAAAAAACTTTAAAAAGCCTCTCTACCTTGGACAATCTCTACTCGTTAGTAGGATCATTTGGCAATACGTGGTCATAAATTGCCCCCCCACTTAGGGACCACACCTATCAGCTATAATTTCTTAACCATGCAGGAGTGTTAACTCTCTCCGCATATACAGTACGTCATACCATTAGATACTCATCAACTTAGTATTTATATTAGAAGAACAGATAAAAAGACAAAAAATTCCATGCGATTTTTGTAATATGGACAATCCATCATTGTCTCTGCTTGTCCCTTCTGCAGCCGTTATTACACTATAGCAGTGCCAGTTATAGGTCCGGACATCTTACATTACTAATATATATTTTTACATATATTTTCTATTCATTTTTATAAACAGTTCAGCTGGAGAAACTAAATGAGGCTTCAAACGTGAATACCCAAGCTATTCGCTCGGCTAGCGATGAAATAACCAGCTATCGACATCAGCTTCAAAGCAAAATCACCCAACTTGAAGTTCTGAAAGGATCTCAGCAGTCTTTGGAGAGACAATGCATGGATTTAGAGGATCGGCACCAAGCAGAGCTGACGTCTTACCAGGTAACATGTCATCACTAGGGCTCAGATTCTGACTAATAACAGTTATCGTAAGAGTACGTGTTCTATATATTTCCCTAAATACACTACCATTCAAAAGTTTAGGGTCACCCAGACGATTTTGTGTTTTCCATGAAAACTCATACTTTTATTAATCAAATGAGTTGCCAAATGAATTTAAAATCTAGTCCAGACATTTACAAGGTTCGAAAAAAAGATTTTTATTTGAAATAATAATTTTCTCCTTCAAACTTTGCTTTCATCAAAGAATGCTCCCTTTGCAGCAATTACAGCATTGCAGACCTTTGGCATTCTAGCAGTTAATTTGCTGATGTAATCTGGAGAAATTTCACCCCATGCTTCCAGAAGCCCCTCCCACAAGTTGGTTTGGCTTGATGGGCACTTTTTGCATACCATACGGTCAAGCTGCTCCCACAACAGCTCAATGGAGGTGAGATCTGGTGACTGCGCTGGCCACTCCATTACAGATAGACTACCAGCTGCCTACTTCTTCCCTAAGTAGTTTTTGCTTAATTTGGAGGTGTGCTTTGGGTCATTGTCCTGTTGTAGGATGAAATTAGTTCCAATCACGCGCTGTCCACAGGGTATGGCATGGTGTTGCAAAATGGAGTGATAGCCTTCCTAATTCAATATCCCTTTTACCTTGTACAAATCTCCCACTATACCAGCACCAAAGCAACCCCAGACCATAACATTACCCCCACCATGCTTGACAGATGGCGTCAGACACTCTTCCCACATCTTTTCAGTTGTTCTGCATCTCACAAATGTTCTTCTGTGTGATCCATACACCTCAAACTTGGATTTGTCTGTCCATAACACTTTTTTCCAATCTTCCTCTGTCCAATGTCTGTGTTCTTTTGCCCATATTAATCTTTTCCTTTTATTAGCCAGTCTCAGATATGGCTTTTTCTTCGCCACTCTGCCCTGAAGGCCAGCATCCTGGAGTCGCCTCTTCACTGTAGACGTTGACACTGGCGTTTTGTGTGTATTATTTAATGAGGCTGCCAGTTGAGGACCTGTGAGGCGTCGATTTCTCAAACTACAGACTCTAATGTACTTGTCTTGTTGCTCAGTTGTGTACCGGGGCCTCCCACTTCTCTTTCTACTCTGGTTAGAGCCTGTTTGTGCTCTCCTCTGAAGGGAGTAGTGCACACCGTTGTAGGAAATCTTCAGTTTCTTGGCAATTTCTCGCATGGAATAGCCTTCATTTCTAAGAACAAGAATAGACTGTCGAGTTTCACATGAAAGTTCTTTTTTTTTGCCAATTTTGAGAGTTTAATGGAACCAACAAATGTAATGCTCCATATTCTCAACTAGCTCAAAGGAAGGTCCGGTTTATAGGTTCTCTAATCAGCCAAACTGTTTTCAGCTGTGCTAACATACTTGCTCAAGGGTTTTCAAGGGTATTCTCACCATTCATTAGCCTTCTTACACAGTTAGCAAACACAATGTACCATAAGAACACTGGAGTGATGGTTCTTGGGAATGGGCCTCTATTCACCTATGAAGATATTGCATTACAAACCAGACGTTTGCAGCTAGAATAGTCATTTACCACATTAACAATGTATAGAGTGTATTTCTGAATCATTTAATGTTAGCTTCATTGGAAAAAACTGTGCTTTTCTTTGAAAAATTAGGAAATTTCTAAGTGACCCTAAACATTTGAATGGTAGTGTATGTGCAGTAGGATATACTGATGAATTCACAGTATCAGTGTCACTGCAGGTTATAAAATGTATCAGGGGAGATTTGAGATATTCACTGAAATCTATTTCTTAAAGGGGTTTCCAGAACTTTATTATTGAAGACCTGTCCTTGGGAGAGGTCATCAATATCTGATGTCACTGCTTCATACACCATGCAGTTGCAGTGAATCGTATGGCAAGATCCCTTCCTTTTACGTAAAAGAGGTGTTCAAGACGTTAGATGCAATTTTTGATGACTGCTCAACCTATGAAACTTCAGGACCCATAATCTTGTATATGTGATTTTGATCCGTGACTCGGATCATAAATAGATGTGTCTGAGTTTTTTTTACAAACACGTGATCCACAAAAACAAATTACATGGACACCGGAAAAGAACCATAGACGATAATGGGTTAGTGCTCTATCCATGAAAAAAACTAATAAAACAAGTGCATAAAAAAATGTAAGTTTGAATGAGGCCTTAAAGGGAATTAAATATGTGCATTGCCTTTAGAAGTAAAGACTATGGAAGAAACAGGAAATATGACTGAAAACTTTATTACATAAACTTTTAAATACAGTTCAAAATCAAGGACACACAATAGAAAATTAGAAAGTGGAAATATCGGGAGTAATATTAATTCCCAATGATTTAGATAGACTTTTAGCTACATACTAGAAAACCCAGTTATAAACCAATTTCTTTATTAAATATTAACTTGTTGAACCCAATAAGCTCATGTAAGTCTAAAACTGTTACTATATTTGAAAAGACTAACGGTGGGGACCAATGACCAACTAGCCACTCTAGCATTAAAATACGCTGCATTAGTCAGCAGAGCCAATTATTAGCTACGGTATATCCAGCAATATTAGGAGGAGAGGACAACGTAGACCACAAATGAACGTGCAATCATGTAGTAATTATGCTTTAATCAGTAAATAATTGTCTAACAACTAACAACAAAATCTATATGGCCAATATAAAACCAAATGCCTTATTGTATTAATTGAGAGTCAGTAATTATAACCAATTGCACTCTATAGTAATGAAGTCTATCGAGGCCCTTAAAAATAGTAGCGGCATAAAACAAATCAATAAGATAGATATACCAAAAGTGAAAGGCTACATGTATATCTATTATGTCCTAGTAAACTCTATGATGAAACATTAGTCATTACCTAACTGCAAAGATTAACACCCTATATACAGCATCAATGGAAGCCTTGCTCAATGGTGGCTGTCCCTACACCAGGCCATAGATGAACCTATAGATGACTAAAAATTACACAATGTGAAGACATAAATACCTAAATGCCACTCTTTGGGGTCCACTTACTTTAAATAACAGAACACAGATCTCAACTGTAATTCCCGATTCCCTCGATCTCTGGGTACGTCCAACTGTTAATCCATCACATGCACCATAGTCCCAACATGTCTTCCCCTTCTGCTTTAGGTAGACACAATCCATGCTAGGACAAAGGGGGAAAATACAAATATATGGAGGAGAACTCATGAACTATCATTTAAATGTATTGTCTCATTCCGTATTCCATTTCTTGCCCATGGATTATATGGTTAGCTTTTTTTTTTTGCCCGAATGGCACACCACATGCAGGAAGATTTACGACAGTGTTAGTTTTACTCAGAGGAAGCAGCTAGTCAACTGGGCTGATAATTGGGATACTAATAAATTCTGCTGTGAGCTCGAAATAATTTTATATTCCAAGATAGGGTTTTAGATGACAAAATTGGATGCTGTGGCATACTGGGCCCCAGTGCTGGCATCTGCTCACTTCTACCAGCATCCGCCGTATATGTACGGCAGAACTGGGAAGGATGCTGCTGCTAACTGCTTTGGGAGCTAGCTATGATTGCAGCAGTTTAACTCCTACTATGCCATGATGACTATCAAGGCATCTAAATGGTTAGATTATGAGAGGGGTCACTCTGTGTTGCTCTCATTAGCAATCGCGGGAACCCAATAATTTTTTTTAATGGCAGCTGAGGGTCCAGTGTGGACCTTTGATTTTTGGTTCCGGATTGGATACTATAGATATTGACTCATAAAGTAATCATTATTTACCAAGAAAATTAAAACCCTAGTTAATTTTATGGACAGGTTTAAGAGGACCTGTTTTTAAGAAATGGTCTGCTGTTTTTGGCAACAATAAAAAAAACTATGGGCAAAGAGTTTGGTGTAATCCAGCTGTCCACTATGCCTCATATTTCTGCCTGGATGTTATCCACATGATACTAAATAAAAAAGACCTTTGCTGATCTGCAATCAGAAATACTGTTTACAGGATTTGTGATTAGTTCATGTTTTATTAAAGCATCACTAGGTACTAAGTTGTAATAACCAGTCATCCATCACTAGTTATGGATGTTGTAGTCATCATCTACTCCTGTGCTTGCCAGAGCAGCCTTATGGTCTCCTCAGTACTTGGCATTGCTCTCTGTTGGTGCACCTCCTTTGTATGTGCCAGCCGTGCACACCATGCTGAGGAAAAGGTTCTCTCTGACTCTGTAATTTCATGTCTCGATTTAGAAGCCTCTATTAGCATTAGAGTGCATTGCTTTTTACGATGAAGCAACATCCTGGGAGTAGTGGTTTTCCATTTCGTGTAGGGTTGGGTAAGAATTGCACTTGTAAAGTAATAAGAATCAGTGACAAGCAGACTTTACGCAGAAATGAATGATAAGGGTTCATGGGACTTGACACAAACATTCAAGTTGAGTCTCCTCCCATGTATAGCAAAACCAAAAAATAAGGACTTTTATGATATCATATTACATGTATCTGTACGAATTATGCCCCCATAAACTGTGAATATAATGGTCTTGATTGTCCGATTAGGGGAAAGAGAAGACCATGATCTGATTAGACATGTTGGCATCCCCTACACAGGCTGTACCCCTCTTAAAGACAGTCTAGCCCCCAGCTTCATCGATCATTGATACCTCCATTGTTATGTTTAGCCTACTTTCTTCTTACTTTTTTGTTTGGCCTTCAAGCATAGTGTCTTCATCCTCCACAGCTGCCTTCTTCCTCCAGGCAGATTCTTATTTTTTTCCAGGCCAGATTCAGCTGTCACTTTTGCAAAATTTAGCTCCAGTCTTCTTGAGGCCTAGTAGGTGGATCACAGTAACCTTTCAAGCTGCACTCTGTTCCTACCGCTCACACAGGCCTCAGCTCCACAGAGCCTTATTAAAATCCATGACACATAACAATGCAGCCCGATAGTGCTTTTTAATTAAGCCTCCAACTCATTTTCAGCTTACAAAGCAGTTGCGAGAGTACTTTTTTTTGTCTTCCTTTCATTTGCGTAGGCTCATTCTCAGAGATGATATATTACCCCTTTTCGTAGAGTGCTAATGTACAACCTTTTAAACAACATTATTATGCAGTTACTGTGAGAGTCAGGCAGCCATATTGCCCCCTCTGTAGGTATACCAATTGTGTGAACACTGGACTCAGTAACTAACAATCATGGTTTTCATGGTGGGCAGTCTTATTGCTGCCGTCAAAGAGACACTCAAATTGAGAACATTGGTGTCTCCATTCCACCGAAAGGGAATCTGTCACCTGCTTCATGCAACCCAAATCACGGGCAGAATGAATCAGAGTGTGACTGCACAAATGCAGACAGATATGTATGAATATACAGTAGTTAGAGGATCCAGCCAGGGACCATGGCCAGAGATGAGACAAGTAATGGTAGTAGCCTATAATACCCTCAGTTTTCTGTGTCACCCATAGAAATCAGTGATAAGAATTTTACAGGTGGGTAATAAAATAATCTATTTACTATACCCACAATTAATATCTCCATATACTGTACCCACAAATGGTGCCTCAATCTGTACAGCTGCTGTCGTTCTACCTCTACTTACAGCATCTTCATGTGAGTTGTGTCATGACAGTCATGACAACTTGTACTGCAATGTCTACTTCTGACTGTTATACAGATGACCAAGTTGGTCTGTCAGAGAAGGTTGTGAGGCAGAACAGTGGAAGATGAAAGTATTTTTCATTGTATTTTGATTGAAAGAGAACAGAACCCCCTTTGTCTCTTTGTGTAGAGCATTCCAAGCCCTTGAAACCATGCATAGTATGGAAGTTGACCAGGGAAGGACAGCATCTGCTATCAGAGCCTGAAAGTGCTGCTCCTAGTCAGGAACTAATGCAGAACCTCCAGAGAGCTGACTAGACAAAAAACAGAGTTTAGAAGTCTCTCAGACTTCATTCAGAAAAACAATACCCATTGCAAGATATTACTTTCAAAATGTTGAAGGAATTTTCACATTAAAGTTTTCACCTACTAAAAATCATAGATGATAACTTATGGATCAGTTGCAGTCACTGGGTCACCTAGTGTTCCCAGTAATGGGGCTCTTAAATCCCATCAGAATAGAGTGGTGAAAGAGCATGTGTACTCTTGGTCCACTCATTTTCTATGGCACTGCTGCAGACAGAGTAATGTATTCAGCTATCTCTGGCAGTGCCATAGAAAACAAATAGCGTGAGGAGCCACTACTCCATTCCAAGGAGGCATTTCCTACCACTCACAGAATTGCGAGTTATCCCTATCCTTTGATTTTGGGAATAATACTTTAGTGAGCAAAACACACTATACAAAGACCAACATTCACACTATACAATGCTAAAGTAATACACTGTGACTTCTACCTCTACATAGTAAGTTAATATTATTTCTAAAATTTTACTATAAAGGTGAACTGTTCGTGGAAGACTGGCTGCTCCTAATAGGGTTTGCACAAGCAGGTTTTGTCCAAGACACTCCAATTTGCAGGTCTTAGAGGTACCCTGAACTTCTTCCTTTAGCTCCTATACAGATATCTTGATTTACAACAGGAACCCTGGGTTGCGTATATGGAGTAGGTACTGGCCAGTGGCACAACCTTGGAAAAGAAAAGTAAACTATTCATGTTAAAACCAGCGAGGGCAGGTCCTAGCACACACAAACCCACCTATTCTGCCTGACTGGGTGGCATCTCATGTCCCATCTCTTGCTAGACCATGCCTGTGCCATCCAGAGGTATTGGCCATGATGTCTCCTCCATCTTTAGTGCTGAGTGCAAAATGAATACGGCAGCCCCTGGTGACATAGCGCGCCATTGAAGCAGGACCAGATAAGGATGCTAAAGTTACAAAATAAAAAAAACGCTATACAAAAATGATGAGATGATTTTACATGTCTTTTTAGATAGTCGTCTTTTTGGTTGAGACACTTGTCTACCACTAATCAACCCAATCATCACTAAAATCATGGCACATGTTGTAATATTATAGCATTAAAACAGTATGGCTCTCTTTAACAAAAAAAAGGATTTTAATTTGCCTACAAAAATATTAATTGCAGATCAGAGTTCCTCTTTTGTCAACTCTCACAGCATTACCGGCGTTTCGCTAAGCTTATTGTTTTAACCATACGTGGCCCGATCCATATAACAAAATATCATACTTTGTAAAGTCACAGTTATATCCAGCTATAAGCAAGATATCTGTGAATATTCACTATGGAACTTCGTACTGACATAGTCTAACATTTCTTGCAATTCAGGAAACTTTGCATCAATTGGAAAATGAACTAAGGAATACCAAGTGGGAAATGGCTGCTCAGATACGCGAATACCAAGACTTGCTGAATGTCAAGATGGCTCTGGATATTGAGATTGCTGCATATAGGTAAGAGTGGTCTTGGCTATACAACTTAGGCTATAACCCAGCTTTATCTTCAAAATTCCTACTGAAGTCTGACTTTACTTTTCTCAAAAAACTGTTTGTCTATAAGAATTTACAAAAAAGTAACAATGGAATGAGTACCATCTGTGCATTGGTGGAGTGCAAACCAAAATACGTGTAATGGCTCACTCACACGAGCGAATAAATCAGACAAGTGCAATCTGATTAAAAAAATCTGATTGCTCTCAGCCCAGCGTTATACTATGCAGTAGTCATTCACCATGAAAAAAAACAATCCAAGCATTGGTTTGCAGTCAACCATACAAGTCTCTGGGTGTGTGTGAAGCATCACACTGCACTCGGATGTCACCTGAGTTTAGAGGAGATGGAGAAATTGCTTTCTCTGTCTTCTCCTCAGCTGTGCTCAGATTGTGTCATGTGAGAGGATCGGATCATCAGAGCAAGAGCCAAGAGTCATTACCATATTGCATCCAATGCTCTCACATCGGATGTGATAAGCTAGTGGGACCCCGGCCTAAGACAGATGCAATTAAGAAAAGAGGAAAAAAACACAAATACTAAAGATCAGTTGCACTTTCTAAATTTAAATTAAAAAACAAACACAAAAACCTCAACAACCTTTACCCCTGAAGAAGCCACCTCTTGTGGTGAATGTTGGGTCCTTTTTCCAGTATGATGCTTTTCTTATGGGCCAGTTTACCTGGGTGACTATGCACGCTTTGTTGCACATACTGTATATATTGCTTAGTCTCTTTTACATATTCTTTTGTATATTATATCTTTTATATATTCTTTTGATGCTGCATTATTCTTTTCTGAATACTACTTGACATCACTTTACTGATAGTGTCCATTCATACTTATCTCAGATATCCACCATTTTTACATGGCTCTATTGGTCATCATGTTGGTCGTATGGGATGTATCTCAGCGCCAATTTTTGGCGTAGGAAGCAGGTGCTGGCACAATATGCTCATTTTTAAATGTTTTTATTTTTCATTAATAGATTTTCGTGCTTGTTACTTAATAAAGATTTACATTGTTTAAATTTAGGAAGTGCAACTAATCTTTTGTACGTGTCTATCCTCTTTATAATTTCTAATTAAAAATATTATTCTATTAATTACATATATTGTAAATTATTAAGAAGACAACTCCTTTTGCACTTAAAGCTGGCCTTTTGATCAGCTGCATACGTGAACAAGGGGTTGGCTGCAAATCAATTGGTTGGGAAAAGTAAATTGCGACAAATAAAGGAGTTGTGCACTACGTATTACTAATGGGCCTATTGCTCATTTGTACTCCGCACCGTGTCCCCTGCTCTCCTGACTATTTATTTTCACTCAGACGAAGAGTGACTGCTGCGGCTGGTGATTAGCTGCAGCCATAACCTGATGCCCCTTCCTGAACACCGATGGGGTACACAGTGCTTAGAATAGAAGATTGGTGGAGTGCGCTAGGCATTTTTTATTTCTACACCACTCTGGGCCCACTAATAATCAGTTTCAAAGTATTGGGCAACCTCTTTTAAAGTGAACCAGTTAGTAGGATTTTGCTAAATAAAACACAGATGCTGTCAGGTCGGCAGTGTTACGCTGATTAAAATCATACCTGGGGTGAAGAAATCCGTCTTGTGGTTCTTGTGTAATCAGTGTTAGAAGTTTTCAGCCAATGATATGCCTGTGCTCCGGGGCGGGACTGTAGACAGAGTCTTATCTTGGTGCTCTAGGCCAGAGAAACCAAGGAAAAACCTTCCCACAGGCCGCATGGAATCACAAACATATTCCTCATCATTGAGACAGAACAAAAGATAGACTGTGCTTCAGGGCGGCCTGTGAGCAGGTCTTAGTTTCTATGGCTTAGAGCAGGAAGATAACACTCTGCCTACAGTCCCGCCCCAGAGTACGGGCATCTTATTAGCCAAAAACTTCTAACACTGATTACACAAGATGGATTTCTTCACCCCAGATATCATTTTAATCAGTGAAAAAAAGCTGCCAACCTGACCGTGTCTGTAGGTTACTTAGCAAAATCCTGCTGACAGGTTTGCTTTAAATAAAAGATAGTCTATCCAGCAATTATTAAGTTTAAACTTGGGGACAAAGATAGATCAGAGCTCATTCTGAAAACACCAATAAAGCTTGTACTTCTTGTCCAAGCAGACATCCATATGTGGAAAGAAGTGAAATTCTGTGGGATCCATGTAAATAGTTGCTCTGTTATTGCTCCTGGAAATGTACGAATAATTTGATTACTTTTGTCTGACATTATCAGTTCCGCTTTGATGAGGGGACTGTTAACACCAAGTTGTACATTTCTACATTTCTAGGAGGAAAAACAACAGAGGAACAGAACAACACAGAGTTCTAATACAAAAAAAAGCTAAAACATTTTTTTTCATGGGGTATTAAAGTATTACTTTTCTTATTTAGGAGAGTGTACATGCTCTCTTTAAAGAAACATGTTTTCTTTAACCCATTCCCACTGCAGCCAATTTCAGTTTTTAACATTTTCATTTTTTCCTCTCCTTTCCTAAAACCATAACTTTTTTTATTCTTCCATCCTCATGCCACATGAGGGCTTGTTTTTTGAAAGACAAACCGTACTTTTGAATGTCATCAATCAATTTATCATGTGATGGACTTGAAAGCAGGAAAAAAGTCCAAATGGATTGCAATTGTAAAAAAAAAAGTGCAATTCCACATTTGTTTTTTTTATTTACCAAGTTCACTATATGGTAAAACTGACCTGGAAATATACCATAAGGCTATGTGCACACAATGCAGATTTGCTGCGGATCCGCAGCGGATTTTTCCGCGAAGAAACGCTGCAAATCTGCACTGTGATGTACAGTACAATGTTAAGAAATGGAAAAAAAAAAAAAGCTGTGCAGAAAAATCAGTGTGGAATTGCTGCGGATTTCAAAAAAGTGCATGTCACTTCTTTTTTGCGTATCTGCTGCGTTTCTGCACCCCTCCATGTTAAAAATCCGCAGTGGCAAAATCTGCAGAAAATCTGCACAAAATCCGCATCAATTCCACATAAAAACCGTACAAAATCCGCATAAAAACCGCAGCAAATCCGCGGCTGCGGATTCTGCCAGGAAATGTGGATTTTGTGCAGAAAATTCTGCACCTCTTTTCCAACGTGTGCACATACCCTAATTCTACAGGTCAACATGATTGCACAAAATTTCAAAATTTGTAAAAAAAAGAAAAAATTGTTTGTGTCGCAATTTTCAAAGACTCATGAGATATTTTATTTCTGGACTAATTTATTTTATATTTTGATAGCTCAGACTTTTATGGGCGTAGCGATACCATATATGTGCATTTTTTAATTTCTTAATTTTTAATGAGGAAAAGGGGGGTGATTTGAACTTTTATGTTTTTTATTTTTTCATATTTTTAATAAAACATTTTTCACTTTCTATTGTACTTCTTAGTCTCCTAAGGAAATTGTAACCTGCAATCGCTTGATTGTTTGTACTATGCACAGCAATACCAGAGTATTGCTACAGTATGTATAGAGAAAATCATGGTCTCCTATTAATGCCAGCTACAGGGACATGGGTCTTCAGCAAGCAATGACTGTCATGGCAACCCATCGGTGCTTCGCAATCGGAATTACAGGCTAATGTTTTGCTTCACCCACGGCTGTTAGAAGCAGATGATGGCTCAATAACACAATCATCATCTGTCAGGAAAGCTGAGCCCACATCAAAGTCAAGGACCCGGCATATGATGTAACTGTATGTCATATGTCAGGAAGGGGTTAAAGATTGAACCCTCTTTTCCTGAATTTCTAATGCTTTAATTGGTAGTTAGTTGGTACCACACAAGGTAAAAATTATCACTATCTGCATCAGATTTGTACAATTACCTACTCAAACTGTATTATGTACACAACATTGTAAAAGCAATGAAACATATATTCAATCTCCATAGTAAATAAATGAAGACTTTAGTTACTATGTTGTAAATAAGTTGTAAGTTTATAAGTCCTTATACATAAAACTTTTGACATTTATTAATCTTACCATTTATAAATATCTTAGCATAAAGCATAATTCTGAATAGTAAGTAAAGAAACTTCAATTGGCCTTTCTTTAATATTTAGCAAAATATAGCCACAGAAATAACTGACTACTCATCTTTTATTGACTGAATGATCGACAAATCTAAGAACAAAGAATAATGAATAAAGAAAAGTATTTGTAGCTGCTGCAGTATTTGTACATGTTGAAACACATAAAATGTAATTTTAAGATTTTTTTTCTTGGAATAATTTAAAAACAAAATGCATTTTACCCCTTTTTTTATTCTTAGAAAGCTACTCGAGGGAGAAGAATGTCGTATTGGAACCAGTTTTGACTATTTTCCATTTGATGCAAGAAGTCCAAGGATACCAAGCACACCAAAGCATATTAAGGTGAAAAAGGAAGAAAAAATAAAGATTGTGGAAAAGTCAGACAAAGAAACAGTAATTGTAGAGAAACAGACAGAAGAAACTCATGTGACTGAAGAAGTGACAGAGGAAGAAGTAATCACATCTCCAATAGAGGAGCCTGAAGAAGATGAAGATGGAAAGACACCTGATGAGTTGGCAGAAGAAAAAGCAGAAACTGATGTAACAGAAGAGGAAGAATTAGAAGATAAGGAAGAAGATGAAGAAGAAAATGGAGAAAATGAGGTTAAGGAAAGTACTAAAGATGAAGAAAAAGAAGTAGACAATAAGCCAGGAAAGGAAGAAGAAAATCATAAATTAGACAAAGGGGGTGAAATAAAGGTAAAAGATAAGGATGTCACCAAGAAACAAGAGGATAAATCTGCAGATAGAGAACAAGGAAAGTCAGGAAAGATTGACGATGAAGAGCTAAAAAAGAAACAAGACAAAAACAAACCAATCAAAAATCAAGAAGAGGATGCCAAAGAGAAAGCTGGAGCAGCAAAAAAAGAGAAAGATGGACAAACGGAAAGAGATGAAAAACCATCTAAGAAAACTGTAAAAATTCAACCGAAAGATGAAACTCCTAAAAATGAACAAAAGACAACAGGCAAGGAGGAGGAAAAAAAGGTAGTTAGCCATGAAGAAAAAACGGACACTAATAAAAAAGAAGATAAAACAAAGCAAGATTCTGGAAAGATAGAAGATAAGCAAACAGTCATCAAGAATGAAGGGAAGGGAGAGGATAAGGAAGAAGAACATGCAAAGTCAACAAAAAAGGGAGAGCATTCTAAAGCAGAAGAAAAAAAACCTGAAACCAAAACTCAAGATAGTGATATTTTTAAGGAAGAAAATAAAAAGCCAGCCAGTAAAGAAGATGCTAAAACAGTACAGAAACCCAGCAGGGAAGATCAAACTAAGGAAAAAGAAGAAAAACCTGATAAAGGAGGAGACAAAATTAAAAGTGTAAAGGAAGATGAAAAGCCAGCAAAGGAAAAGAAACCACCCAAGGCAGAAGAAAAGCAGCAAGATAAGGAAGAAGAAAAAAAGCAAACCAAAGATGATGAGAAAAAAAAGGACCCTATGAAAGAAGAAGTGAAAGCGCCACCTACAGAAGAGAAGAAACCAACTAAGGTTGAAGAAAAGCAACCAATTAAGGAGGAAGAAAAGAAGCCATCAAAGGAGGAGAAAAAAACACCTGAGGTTGAGGAAAAGCAAAAAGTAAGGGAAGAGGAAAAGAAACCAACTAACGTGGAGGAGAAGATACCGCATAAGGTTGAGGAAAAGCCTAAAGAAAAAGAAGAGGAAAAGAAACCAACTAAGGTGGAGGAGAAAAAAACATCTAAGTTTGAGGAAAAGCCAAAAGTAAAAGAAGAGCAAAAGAAACCACCTACGGTTGAGGATAAGCAAAAAGTAAAAGAAGAGGAAAATAAACTAACTCAAGTGGAGGAGAAGATACCGCTTATGGTTGAAGAAAAGCCAAAAGTAAGAGAAGAGGAAAAAAAACCGTCTAGGGTGGAGGAAAAGCCAAAAGTAAAAGAAGAAGAAAAGAAACCAACAAAAGTGGAAGAGACTAAACCACCTAGGGTGGAGGAAAAGCCAAAAGTAAAAGAAGAAAAAAAAACACCTGAGGTTGAAGAAAAGACAAAAGTAAAAGAGGAGGAAAATAAACCAACTAAAGTGGAAGAAAAGAAAATTCCTAAGGTTGACGAAAAGTCAAAAGTAAAAGAAGAGGAAAAGAAACCAACTAAAGTAGAGGAGATGAAACCACCTAAGGTTGATGAAAAGCCAGAAATAAAAGAAGAGAAAAAGAAACCAACTAAAGTGGAGGAGAAGAAACCACCTATGGTCGAGGAAAAGCCAAAAGGAAAAGAGGATGAGAAGGAGCCAGTTAAAGAGGAGGCAAAGAAGGAAAAAGAACCTGTGAAAGATAAAAAGGTTGAAAAGCAGCCAGTGAAAGAGGAGGAACAGAAGCCATCTAAGGTTGAGGAGAAGAAACCAGCTCAAGTTAAGGAAAAGCAGCCAGTAAAGGAAGAGGAAAAGAAGCCAGGTAAGGCAGAAGTAAAGCAGCAAGATATAGAAGCGAAAGCTAAACCAACTAAAGAAGAAGATAAAAAAAAACAGGTAGAAAAGAAGCCTTCCAAAGAAGAAGAGAAGAAACCAGCTAACAAAGAGGAAAAACAGAAGGTAAAGGAAGAGGAAAAGAAAACCCCTAAAGAAGAGGACAAAAAAATGACTAAGAAGGAGGAGAAACAACCAGTAAAGGGAGAAGAAAATAAGACAAGTACTGAAGTGAAGCAGCCAGTGAAGGAAGAGGAAAAGTCTGTTAAAACAGAAAACAAAACAACTAAGGCAGAAGAAAAGCAACCTGTGAAAGAGGATAAAAAAATACCTAAAATAGATGAAAAACTACCAGTTAACACAGAAGACAAGCAGCCAATTAAGGAAAAGAAGCAACCAAATGAAGATGAGCATAAATCAACTAAGGAAACAGTTAAGGAAGATGGAAAAAAGTCATCAAAGACAG